>NC_085877.1:6065208-6185208 GCF_034702125.1 Engraulis encrasicolus
GTTAACTGAATTTGAGGCTTTCTCAAGTTGAGATAACTTACAAACTGAAGGCAGCAGGGAAACCTATATTTTTACTTTTAACTACCTGCAATTTTTAACAGTGTGTAGTGGGTCAGGAACCCAGATGTGTCAGCAGCTCACTGCAGATACAGCTCAGTGCGTTGTATTTGTTTACACCAATGTTGAATTGGTTGTTTCAGGAATATTTCCTACATCGAAATGGTTCCTTATTATGTCTTTACCAGTCTTGGTGCAGTCTGTCATGGTGCTTTTTTTGTGCCACTTAAGTATTGTAAGTTTGACATTATACCCCATCTGTTCTGTGTCACTCACTCTGTGCCAATGGCGTGAACTCTGCTTAAACCTAGAAGTGCGGTAACGTGTTATATAGCTCAGAATGGATCAAGATTATGGCTTTACCACTCTTGGTTTTATTGGTGCAGTCATGATTCTTTTTTTTTGCCACACTTATTCCGCTTAGTATAGTAACGTTTCTCCTTTTCAGTTTACAGCATCTGTTCTGCGTCTGCCCCCTCTGTGCCAGCGTAGTGAACTCTGCTTAAACCCATAAGCACAGTAACATGCTAACCATACATCAAGATAGCTCATTCTTATGGCTTTACCAGTTTTGTTCTTGACGCAGTCGTAGTGCTTTTTTCATCACACTTATCGTAAGTTTCTCGTTTTTAATGCTACACTGCATCTGAAGAACGTTGTTGCAAAATTACATATATCCATTTTGGACCATTTTGGGAAATTGACATTTTTGTATTGACCATTCCATTGCATTGTATTGCAAAACACTTTTTATATAGGTTTAAAAAGTATGTTCTCAAAATATTTGAATGGCAAGAATTCACACATAGACAATAGGACTTCTGAACAGTCATTTGAAATTAAATATATATATAATGAATAAAACGCAAAAGATGGTGGATATGTAGTTTTGCAACAAAACTCTTCATCTGTTCTGTGGCTCCAGACTCTCCACTCACCCCCTCCGGTGCCAACGTAGTGAACTCCGCTTAAACCCTAGAAGTGCGCTAACATGGTAACAATGGGTTTTGTTTGCACATCAGTCTGCGGGGTCAAATATCCCTTAAGTCGTGCGGCTTTACTTTGCGCCGTTAAAGCTTAATCACCTTAGACTCCTGGTCTCCCGGGTGACATCTGTGGTTTGATTCAGTCGCCGAGAGAGAGAGAGAGAGAGAGAGAGAGAGAGAGAGAGAGAGAGAGAGAGAGAGAGAGAGAGAGAGAGAGAGAGAGAAAGAGAAAGAGAAAGAGAGAGAGAGAAGACAAATATCATTGTGGCCCTCCTCTCCTGCCCTCTCCTCTCTGTACCCCAAGCCCCTGCAGTGTGCCTGTCCTGCCTAACCCCACCACCAGCCCCAATTAAAACCTGCCTATTATTTACCCAGAGACCTGGAGGCTGATCTCACTGCAATGACTTCCACCCCACACACTACGCCAATACGTTTAATCACTTTACTTAACCTACAGCGCTGAACCCCCCTCTCTCTCTCCATCTCTCCGTCCACCCACCTCCTGGCTGCTGCCATTTCCTCCTTTGGGGAGAGAGAGAGAGAGAGAGAGAGAGAGAGAGAGAGAGAGAGAGAGAGAGAGAGAGAGAGAGAGAGAGAGAGAGAGAGAGAGAGTTCATAATGGTTGAGTCTCCCCCCTCAAGGGACAGAGCTCCAGTGACATCAGTCCTTCCGAAGTAAACACACATATGTGCCGTGGCTGCAGCCCCAGCTCACCACAGCAACCAGTCGGGGAAGAAAAGAGGGGGCAACCGTGGAAACGCAGAGTACACACCTACATACACACACACACACACACACACACACACACACACACACACACACACACACACACACACACACACACACACACACACACACACACACACACACACACACACACACACGTATCTCTCCATTTGCACAGCATCGTCTATAAACTTCGCAACCGCCTGCTGGAAAAATCATCCCCTTTTCCGATCCTTAACGCCTAATCCCAGAAGGGATCAGGAACTTAAGGAGCATTGTGTCGCCACTCCCGGGAATGCTCCTACTGGGAAGACTGGTAATCCACACCAAGAGGCAAGAATGAAGGAGTGAAGATGAATGACAGAGCGAGAGAGTGAGTAAGAGAGAAAGATCGCGAGAAAGAGAGGGAAAGAGAGACAGAGAGAGCGTGAGTAACAATGAGTAAGAGAAGGAGTGTAAGAGCGAGAAGACAAAACAAAGTTGGCTTGGTCTATGTGTTTACTCAGTCATCATGTATCTTACCTGGGTCCCCACTGAAATAACACTTTATTACACCAGAACACATACAGGCACCAACTTTCCTCCCCTTTTCTGTTATATGTTAAGTCCATATGCCAACTTTTTCCCAATTCTTCTCAAAATGTTCCACAATTTGGCAGATTCAAACTTCATTGCTCATAATTAAATTCATATTTTTTATATTTTTTGCTGAAATCTCTCAGATTTGTCTTATGGAATGTTATCAGATATGTTAGACATCGTGTAAACCAGTACGCCTTCAGTGAGCTTTTTGTTTTGTAACGTGACTGGTAATTTACAGCTTTTTTGTGTGTTACTTTTGCTTAGTGCCCTGCACCAAATGTGAGGAAGCATGAGGGCTTTTTTGTGAGCGAGAATCAATGGAGAGTTTGTCAATAGAGAGAGAGAGAGAGAGAGAGAGAGAGAGAGAGAGAGAGAGAGAGAGAGAGAGAGAGAGAGAGAGAGAGAGAGAGAGAGAGAGAGAGAGAGAGAGAGATGCCAATAGGCCCTCATGGCCATGCGCTGATCAATGGCTGATATGGCTCATATACATGTCTTGGTTTTTCATAGAGGTTTTTATTATTACAGATGCATTTCGATGTGTTCCTTGTGCAATGATAAATAAACACTATATGCAAGGCGCAGCGTCTTTACCATTTGGGTCCACCCTCACAATTTCTTCAGCTGGAAAATTGACTTCCATGCATACCTCCCCCATGGAAAGACATGTATATATACATTATATAATATATATATGTCTATGACCTCCCCTACCCACCTACCAAGCTGCTGCTGCTGCTACTGCTGCTGGGAACTTTATCACAGGAGCCTACCTGGCACTCGGCAGACCTTTGAAGTCCAAATTACAGAGTGCCTATCCAATTAGGCCAGACACTCACTAGATTAGAATCCCTGTGTTCTGCAGCAGCAACACACAAAGACACACACAAACACAAACACAAACACAAATACAAACACAAACACAAACACAAACACAAACACAAACACAAACACAAACACAAACACAAACACAAAACAATTAATTGTATACTCTCACTCTCTCTCACACACACGCACGCACGCATGCATGCATGAACGCACGCACGCACGCACACACGCACACACACACACAAACAGAAACGCACTGCACACTGGTACTTATGCACACAGGTTTTCATGTCAGTTATACAAGATGAGTTAATGTCAATGTCTATGGCATTAAGTTGATCATTCTAAAATGCTGTGCTCGCGCTATCTGAGGGCTGACGTGGCTCTCGGCTGGTGGTGGCACAGGTGGCAGAGGAGCCTGGTGGGCAACCAGAAGGTTGCAGGTTCGAGCCCCACTCTGCCTGTCCACATCAATGTGTCTTGGAGCAAGACACTTAACCCCAAATTGCTGCCGGTGGCAGGATGGTACCCTGTGTGGCAGCCACTGCCACCGGTGTGTGAATGGGTGAATGTGAGGCATGCCATGTAAAGTGCTTTGAGTGCTCGAAGGAGTGGAAATTTGTCTCTCTGCTTGTGTCCTCCAGCTGGCGTACTGTGTGGTGCAGTTCATGGAGAAGGACGCCACCGTGACAGAATCCGTAAGTTGACTCTCTGTATATTGGGCAGTGGGCATACTGTAGTGACCACAGATGATGAGGACTGTAGGGGTAAAGAGTGATGCAGACCACATCCAGTGAGTGGACAAGAGTTTTGGAACCCACGGGGGTGGGTAGGGGGTGTTAGAATAGGGTGTTCCCGCCATTGTATTGTATTGTATTGAAAGGGGAGTCCGTTCAGATGAGCAAAATGGAAGCAAGAGTGTGGACATTCAACTTTCGTGAGAAACAAGGACAGGAAACAAACATACCTGTACGAGTGCTACTGTCATGAACTTCACAAATAGTGAAAACCTTAGAGAAACAGCGATGTGACATATTAGATGGTATTAAAAAAGGTAGAGAATGGGCATGAAATAAATTGATGTTGTGCTGACGTCAGTTCCCATACTGGTTGTGCATTGTTCAGTCTTGTACTGCATATACTTGTTTGAAAAAGTGTTCTGTGTTATTTTACCCACTTGTTTGAATTGTCAACAGATCATTCGAGGACTGCTCAGATATTGGCCAAAAACATGCACCCAGAAAGAGGTGAGAAGTGATGAAATGCTTCTTTTTTGGCATTGAGAAATACTATTAAGACCTACTCTAAAATGTTTTATGGGCTATGGGCCACGTGTGACCATGTGTGTTCAGGGGCCATGGCTCTCTGTGAAACCAGACTACAATAAAATAAAATGGAATTGAATCTAATACTGTTGCGCATCGTTGATGCATTGCATCTTGTGCAGGAAGTCGAGAGAACGTTCTAACACTAGGTGTTCCTGTGTCCACCCAGGTGATGTTCTTGGGAGAGATTGAGGAGATCCTGGACGTGATCGAGCCGTCTCAGTTTATTCGCATCCAGGAGCCACTTTTCAAGCAGATCGCTGCCTGCATCTCCAGTCCACACTTCCAAGTATGTGCAAGCAACCACACATACTGTACATGCATGCAAGCACGCGCACCCATGCACATACACATTCCTATCTTTATGGGGGACTCCCATTGGCTGGTGAGAATATGCATGCTCAACTCAAAAAAAAAAATGGAACTGTACCCAAACCCTTGACCTTTCACATACTTGACCTTTCACAAACACAAATGTGCGCACGCATGCACACACTTACTCTATATATCCTTTTCACAGACAAGAGACCAGCTACTGTATCTACTCTATGCACTGTAAAACATTACAGTCAGTCAAATGTAAGAAAGTTAGTTGCCCCTTCTGCGAGCGAGAAAGCCTCCAGTTGAGTTAAGCCTCGAATTGAGTTAACTGATGTGTGTGATGTGTGTCTTCAGGTGGCTGAGAGGGCCCTGTACTTCTGGAATAACGAGTACATCCTCAGCCTGATCGAGGAGAACTGCCAGGTCATCCTGCCTCTGGTCTTCTCCACTCTCTACAGAGTATCCAAAGAGCACTGGAACCAGTAAGGAGCCCTTTCTCTACCTCACCTGTTTAGGGAGATGGTTTGGGGTTCATTCAAGAGGGTTGCAGCTTTGAATCCCACCCTAAGCACTACGTAATGGTTGACGTTCCCTTGATCAAGGCAGCTGACCTCACATTGCAAACGAATACTGTAATCCATACCCTGCTATAATAACTGTTAGTTGCGTGAGATGAAAGTGTCAGCTGTGCGTAATGTAGATGTAATGCTGTGTCATACCACACATAGGGTGGAAGCTGTGTGATTTAACCACTAAGGCAGAGAGAGTGGAGAGAGAGAGGTTCCATTGGCCCATTGTTTCCGGGTTCTATTATTGCAAGGGGGGGGGGGGGGGGGGATCCCCCTTTAGGCAGACCTAAGGACTGTTCTATTCAATGCTAGGAGTATTATGACACGCTCCTTTAGGCAGACCGGAACCTGGTCATGTTAGGTGCCCATAGCAACCTATTACATTGGCATATCTCTATATACTTAAAGAATCTCTGACTAAGGGGTTGGTCTTGGCAGCGTCCTGTAGTAGTGTTCTTGTACGTAACCGGAAAATACGGGTGGTGGAGCGAATAATCTGTCCTAAATGTCCTCAACTAGTGATTCTCAACAGGGGCGCTACAGTCCCCCCGGGGTTGTTGGGAAGCCCTAGGAGGGCGTTGAGAAGGATACAGCTGATTGGGGGGTGGGGCTTATTTCCCATTGGGGGGGGGACACTAGTCTATTTTATTTTTCAATACTAAGGGGGCGCTGGCAGAGTTATGATTAGGTCAAGGGAGCGTTTTGAGGCTTATGATGAGGTCATGGGGGCGTTTGTTCAAAAATGATTGAGAGCCACTGTCCTAAACTCTGAAGTGCCCTGGCTTTGAGCAAGACACCTCACCCCTCGCTGCTCCAGGGGTGCTGTCCCAGTTTACCAGAGAGCTCCATCTCTGAAGTAGCACAACTGATCAGTCAAGTAGGTGGTCTAATTAGAAGTGGTGGAGGTACGTAGGTGGGCTACTTAAAGAAAAAAACGCCTTTGAGAAAGGTCACCGTCAGAAGCAATATAGATGTCTAGCTCATACAGTATATCACGAAAATGAATACACCCCTCACAGTTTTGCAGATTTTTGAGTATATCTTTTCATAGGAAAGCATTACAGAAATGTAACTTTGACACAATGATTAGTGACCTTTTAACAACATATTTAACCGCTTAAATTTCTTGCTTACTCAGAAAAAAACAAAATACAGCCATTAATGTTTGAACATGTACTCACAAAAGTGAGTACACCCCAGATTAAAATCCGATAGAGAAGGGGCTGTGTTGGCTCGAATCGTCTCGAAATGAAACGAAATGAAAAGGGATGACAAGGGAGGATACGCAAGTGCACTATGGCAACATCAAGGCTGACAGTTAAAAGTCAGCTTGTTTTAAATATATACAGTTAATAGCAATAGATGATTTAAACCAATTAGGGAGCATACATGGAAGGTCACACCGTATGACATTTTAAAGAAAGTGGAATGTAGGTGCACTAAACATAGTAACACTATTGGACTAATACATTGAAGCTTAACCTGTTAAGACATGGCCTTCTACATTTGCTGTTACCAGAATGGCAATGATCAAGTCGTAGTGTATTACTAAAGGCCCTGTGTAATATCAGAGTAGTGTAGTACTGTGGTTGCTAACTTTTCAAAGACTATTACAGCGTCCCACAGGTGGAGCGGCGTGCATTATGGGGCTGCAGTGCAAGTTAATCAGTATTGCCAGCTCCAACATTTGACTAGACTAGGCCTAGCAGTTTTCTTATGAAGCATGCATCAGTGGTGTAGTCTACTTTTTTATGGTGGGTATACTGTATATTTGAGCATTTTTTGAAGTGGATATACTGTATATATTTCTGCTATTCAAAACAATGGATCAATCAATTTTAAGTGGGTATACTGAAATCCCTGAAATTTAGAAATGGGTATACTCCGTATACCCGCATTCTACGTAGACTACACCACTGGCATGCATGAACACTCCACTCGATCCTCACCGTTGTACTGCTGCGTTGAAGAGTATGGGTCTATCTAGTTTGCCTTAACTCTAATAAGCTAGCATTTCTCTCACCAGGACGATCGTCTCCCTCATCTACAACGTTCTCAAGACCTTCATGGAGATGAACAGCAAACTTTTCGATGACCTCACTGCCACCTACAAAGTGGAGAAACAGAAGTGGGTATTCTTCTGTGTGTGTGAGTGTGCATGCCTGTGTGGTGTGTGTGGTCATTGTGTTGGTGCCAAGAGTTTGTACGTGTGTGGCACGTTTCTTAGTTGCCCCCATCGTACGCTTGAACAAAAATAGGTCAATTGTGATCTGATCGTGAACAGAGGCTGAGTGTGTGTGTGGAGGTTTTGGAATCCAAAAGAAAACAAAATGTTGACTCGTGTATTCTCATAATGGGCGCTTTTACAAAGTGCAGCCCTGTCCCTCTAGTTTGTTCTCCTTCAAAGCACAGCATGTCCCGTCCAGTGTGTTTGGGCAATGTGTGGCTCTTGATGATAGGGCTGGACTGGCCATCCGGCATAGCGGATATTTCCCAGTGGGCCCCGCACCCTCGCGGGCCCCTATTTTCAGAAATGTAAAAAAAACATTTTTGACTGACTCACTGACTCATCGGTGAGTCAGTTCTGCGCCGCTTTAAGCCAAAAGTGCCTGGGCCTTATTTCTCCCCCAGTCCAACCCTGCTTGATGATCCAGTGTGGCCTTGCCAGCTGAGTCTGTACATCTTCAAAATGTTTTTTTTCTGCTATCAACACTGTCCAACTAGGTTGCATCGCTTCACTAGCTTGTTCTTATCACGCAACATTCTCCTGTGCTCTATTGGTTGCTCAGTTTGATCCTTTTGTCTCTCACTTTCTATTCCTGTCGGTGAGATGATTTTTCAGTGATTCATTTAAAATATGCACCGTATTATTTACAGGAGGATTCCATTCGATTACAACATGCCTTTGTACTGCTCACCCTACCCGAAGTAGGGTGCTCAGCTCTGTTTTTTTGTTCAGCTCTTTCTGAGGTCTATGCCAGCTAATGTGGGCAAGGGTTTGTTTACATATTGTTTGAACCGGGCTTACATAGTTGAGGTATCCTAATGCATACGCACATGTCCACAAGCCTACGCATCGCTACGCTTGGCAGCCGTCCCATGTCTCTGTGTGGCAAATTGCACCCTCTCAATTTTTGATGCTTGACACATGTTACATGCGTTGTCGCTGGAGGAGACACGTTGGAGGATGTTACTCACAGAGTTGTATAAACTAGAAGTAGAAGTACTATACTCTTCAAAGCCAGTGGTTTGACATAACATGGGTTAGGCTTTGTAGGCTACTGTCATACCATTAGTGTTGTAATTACATCTGTAAAGGTACTCCTACCCCTTCTTTATACGACCCTTTCACATGCTCCAAATATCATCCCAAAGGCTTGTGCTGTGTTGTAAGCTGTCTGGTGATGCTGAGTTTGGAATGATATTTGGAGTGTGTCGAGACAAAATGTTAACAAGCATTATCTTTCATGTATGCCCCCCCCACACACACAAATTTCATATATCTCTTACATTTCTCCTCTCTCTCTTTCTCTCTCTCTCTCTCTCTCTCTCTCTCTCTCTCTCTCTCTCTCTCTCTCTCTCTCTCTCTCTCTCTCTCCGTCTCTCCGTGTCCCAGGGAGCTGAAGCGTGAGCGTGAGCGCCTGGAGCTGTGGCGTGGGCTGGAGGAGCAGCAGCAGCGGCGTCTGCAGAGCCTGATGGAGGCCAGCCGCAACCAGAAGAACCTGCAGGAGAGGGAGAGGGAGAGGGAGAGGGAGAGGGAGAGGGAGAGGGAGAGGGAGAGGGAGAGGGAGAGACCCGACACCAACACCACCACCGACAACACCAACACTACCACCACTCAGCCAGAGACCAGCGCCACCTAGAGACAACCAACCACCAAAACAACCTGCAAGCACACAATACAACACTTCCTACAGTTCCAAACAACACACACACACACACACACACACACACATATACATACCGTACAGTAGAAGCCACTGGTTTTTGTACCATGTTTTCTTGACTGCACCATGGTTGCTCCTGGCAACGCCTGGGCAATATCCATTAATCCCCATACACATTAACCACCCTGGAAATCTCGTGGAAGCCACATGGTATGCGCAGGGCCGCTGTCAGCTTTTGCTGAGCCCAGGACAAAGGGGCACCTGACCCCCTTTGCCCCCCCCCCCCTTGTTGGCTCCCCTGGGTATAGACATGGAAGGGGACAAAAGAAGTGGCTCCTACTGTGCATTCACAGATACTCCACAGGTGGAGGGCTACATTTAGGTAGTGTAAAAGTCTTGGCACAGGGGACAGACACTTACTGTGTGTACAGTAGCAGTTACTCTGGGCTCATATGTTTGCTTGCTTTCAGTTATTTTGAGAAATTGGTCCCATTTCCAAATTTGTAGTGATTGTCTTACTTTGCCTGGCTGGGGCTGCCCATACTCTCTGTGGAGGTTTTCAGGCCGACCAGAACGGAGCCGGTGCTGGTGCCCACAGCAGTTACGTTTCGCACAAAAATGCCTATCTGCAAACCGCCATATTGGGCTCTGAACTTTTTCCGACGTGACTGTGTTACCCGGATGAACCTGCTGATGGCCACGTTGTCGTCACGGTTCGCATTGCGAACCAACTTTCCAGTTCACGAACGCTAAGATCTGTGGCGTGTACACGATGTGCGGTTTGCAATTAGACATGGGAACGGTCACGTGCACGTTTCTTAGTCAGCCAGAATGCGCGATGTTGCACAAATTTCACGACCACCACGTCAGTCTGGCCAAACAGTCCTGGCTATCTTGGCCATCTCAACTTCTCAACCAAATCAGGACCTGTTAAAGGACCATTTCCAATGGCTCTATGGGGCAGGTTCAAGGTGAAGGCCTACTGCACTTACTATAGTTCTGTCATTGGTTCTGCTGGCAATCAGAGGAAAAGAGTGATCTGATTTATTGTAGCATCAACCAGTAGCATACAGAGCCATTTGACAGACACTGGTTCCTCCCACCCTCTGAGAACTCGGTTTACAATTCAACTTGACCAGACTACATTCACAGAGCTTTGTAGTCGCAATAGCCAGGCTATGTCTTTCTAGACATGACCAAATTCCAATGCGGATAAGTGAAAGAAAGTTTTCAATGGTCCACTGTTCGATTAAGGACCAGACAGACCTGAATTGACCCTCAAAAATGTGCCATGCCAGCTGTGCCATGAGCTCCATCATCTAAATGTAGCCTACACACTTGCATTTACAGAACACCTACAATAGCCATAAGACACACACACACACACACACACACACACACACACACACACACACACACACACACACACACACACACACACACACACACACACACACACACACACACACACACACATACAGGTATACTCAAACACACACACACACACACACACACACACACACACACACACACACACACACACACACACACACACACACACACACACACACACACACACATGCAGCCTGGCGCAGGGAACCGGGACCATCTCAAACAAACGGAGATATTCTTGACCAATGACAAGCTTCATCTATGATTCAATGTACTAAAGACTCTACAAGGGTTCAAACGCAAAACAGCATTGCAAGTGAATCTTTTGCCGAATGTGGATTGTGTCGTTGTTTGAAATTGTGGTAAATGTCAACAGCTCAGAAAAGCAACCTGGTCAAAAGTGAGAGGTGATGGGTCTGTATCCATCCGTACACTATGACATTTTGAGGAGTTGGTCTGCCTGGTTGGTACAGTAGCACCCTGGGGGGCTTTGGTGGATCTAGCAGGCACTACATCCATCTCTTGGTGCTGAATACTAATCGCAAGTCAACAGAATTCACATTTGGTCTTGCCGTAGTTCGGAGTAGTATATACTCTAATTTGCCATACAGTACATTCCCATGCAAATGCTCCCAGATGATGTCACAGGCCATGTGATAATTATGACCCGTGAATTTACAAGGCACTCACACACTGAATTACCACACACACACACACACACACACACACACACACAAACACACACACACACACACACACACACACACACACACACACACACACACACACACACACACACACACACACACTCGCAGCACATGCATGATGACATAGTACATCACAGCACATCTCTCCATCATGTGTCCAGTTTCTTTCTGTTTTTTTTTCTTCCTGGATTCTTCTCTTTTTCTTTCTTTGACCCTTTGAATCTCATCTCGGTCCCTTCTCTATCTCTTCTCTCTTTTCTCCACACAATGCACACAGACAGACATATGCCACATGCAGTCATTCCCAATTGGTTGAGTTAAAAAAAACTCTGCCTGAGAGAGAGAACCCTCTTCACTCTGTACCGATTAAGGGACTTCAAAGTCCTTCCAGACAATTATGAGGAAGATAAAGAGAGCTTATGGTTAAAATGCTGTAAAAGTAATGATTATAAAGTTCCTACTTCTGCTTATTCTACAACTACTACTTCTACTACTATTATAAACCGATGTTTTTATATATAAATCTATATATATATACAAATATTCTATCTATGTCTGGATATAGTGTTGGTGGGGGTAACCTAGTGTAGCACCACTTTAAAAAAAAAAAACTCAACAGAAGTATGCTGCTAGACTAAAAAAATGATCTGATGTGACAATGAACTAGTCTTTTGATTTCTTATTTTTGAGGATAAAAGGAAAAAAAGTCCAAAAGATGTTATTTTAGCAATATTTCCATCATGTATTGGATGGTTGTGTGCCTGGTTGAGTTCTCGTCTCCTTTGGCACGTGACAGTGTCTCTTTGTAGTTCTGTGCAAACCCCCATTTGAATGTTACTTTACATTTGTTTACATTCGTATGGAATCTTTGTTTTTACGAAACAGGAAATTTGTTGTTACTGGATATTTATTATGATGTTTATTTGTATTTTTTTTATTTATTCTTGCAACTTTATTTAAAAGTGACATATGATATGATATGATAGGATAGGATATGATATGACAGGATATGGTTGATATGATATGGTTGATACAATTGATTGACAGTTGAGGTGATTGATTTGGGTACACAGACACAAATGTGTGTGCGTGTATGTATGCGTGCATGAGTGTGTGTGTGTGTGTGTGTGTGTGTGTGTGTGTGTGTGTGTGTGCGTGTGTGCGTGCGTGCGTGCGCGTGTGTGCGTGCGTGCGTGCGTGCGTGCGTGTGTGTGCACGCATGTCCGCGTGAGTCTGCTTGAGTGTGCATTGCGTGTGTGTGCCTTTGCGCGTTATTTATGTGCTCTCTTAGGATATGTGTAGCAATGTCAGAGAGTGTTGTACAATGACGAAGCGTCCTGAGACAGCACAGGGTTTGCGATTGGAATGTATAACTCTTTGATTGATTGTTCTTCTTTGTTTCCTGAAAGCATTGCTGCTGGTCTCTGGTGTCACAGTGCCAAACCAGCCATGTGAATCCAAGTTGAATTGTCTTTGTTTACCGATGAAAAACAATCCATTACCCTACCTTCTGTGCATTTTTTTCATTTCTCTTAACATACATGTTCTTTTTTTTGCACCACATTAACTTGAGCATACTTGGCAACTTTTTCTGTCATGTTGATAGGCTGCAACCGTCACTGACTCCTAATGTTCAGATGTCATCTGGCTGAAGTTCTCTTAAAATATCTTGTGTGATATATGAGTGACAAAATGAACCCCAACAGACATGGCAAAACAACATGACTGAAATAGTTGAACAGCTTCCTTACTCTCGAGAGGTCCAGTGCTGAGAGACTGCTGTAGAATTAGAGAAGGCAATAAAGTGGGTTGAACATGTACGCATTAGGTAGCGTCACTGAAAGTGGCACTCACTGTCCCCTCTGTTGATGTGTGGTGTTTTGAACATGTATTTTTGAGGACCTGTTGAGACTTTTAGATATGATGAATGTTTCAAATCTGAAATATTACAGTGGAGATGTAGCTAAATAATGGAACATACACAGAAACATGCTGGTGTTCTATGTCTTATTTCTTATTCAGCTCCACATATGATTGTCATGGCAGCCGCAAGTGGATTTTCCTGGCGTCAAACGGTTAAAACTTTATTAAAACATCAGAGCAACTACTTTCTGAGCCAGAAGTTCTGATAACCACCACCCAACACATCAGATTGTAGGTTGGGTGAAATGAGGAGTGTTCACAGGTTAGAGGAGGGTGGAGAAGACATGGGAGAAGCCAGCATAGACTCCTGCATACACCTGTAGATAATGCTGCTTTGATACTATCACTCGGTAACATATAGTCTACATTTTGCTGTGTGCTTTCTACTTTTCGTGGACTTAATTTAAAATGCTGTGACCATGGACACATTTCATGTTGATGATTATCCATAATCACTGAAATGTCTCCAAAGTGAGGGTATTAGTTACTGTAAGTGCCGCTAATGACATGATTGGCATGTAATGCTAATTGGTCTTGTTTAACTTTCCATGACACAGCTGAAAGATGATTTCTCCATAGAGACAGGCAGCTGTTTTGTTGCAGTGGTACATGTTTTGTTAGAACTACTGATTGATTATAACTAACCATTGCCCTTGACCCTCACTTGACAGAAAAAATATTCAGGGGAAAATGGACAACAGACACAAGTGTTAATATGTTGGTTTGACACTTGGGGAATTCATCATAGGAAAAAATGAATGAATGAAATGAATTTGGACAATCTGTTCCTAATATTATTGTATTAGCTATTACCAAAATATGAATGACCAATTCCTACTATAGGATACTTAACACACATGTAAGATTCTTGAGCAGTGAGGAGGGGAGTTTATCTAGGTCAAACCTCAACATAATATTTTGATTAAGCTTCATGAAAATAGTTGTGCCTTATTTTCCGGGGAGTATCCCTCTCTTAATGGGATTTCTGCTATAATTGTGATGATGTCAGAGTGTCCCACAGCCCAGGCTAAAACAATGCTCTTTGGAGAGACGACACGAGATACATGTCCAGACTTACATGGAGGATTAGCGCCTGAAAATAACAGGTAGGCTTAAAACAATGTCCGGTTGACTTTTAGAATAATTATAGGCTGTGCGCGATCAATTAATTTCTCTTTCTCCGTGTAACACAATAGCTGACTTAGAAGGCGATGTAGATAAAGAGACTAGCCTACTGTTGGAGCAACGAAACTTCTGAATGAAAAGTAAACGTGTTTGTGCAGTGCGTAATTTTGCGCGTTATTTTTCCGCGTAATTTCGCACAACTTTAATCGCTCGCTGTACCAATGCTTTTGGGACTTTAGGGAGTTTCCTTGTCAGTTTTAATACACCACAATGAATTCAGATGCATGTCGGTAAAGAGGCAAATTGTATAGTCTATCCATTTGGGCACCAAAGAGGGCGCTAAATCAGAAGTCCACGTTATCACCAACCATGTCCATATTCGGCATTTAGAATATTGTGATTGTAAAGGGCATTTTTCATTCACTATTATGTGTGTCTATCATTTCTTCAGAATGTGGACAGGTTCGCCCAGAGTTTCTCCACTCGCTCATCTGCTCCTGGTCACTGCGCTGGGGGTGTCCGTCGTTGTGGCGAAACTGCACACTTTTCGTGGTTGCGCCGTGCGCGACTTCTCCTTCATGGCGCACAAGCCTGGCTGCAGGGGACTGCGCATACAGACAGAAGCGTGCTGGGGAAGATGCCACACCTGGGAGGTATGGTATGCACGGGATGTATTCCGACACAGTTAAACAATATCCTTTTTCAACATGGCTCACAGTTTGAATTGAAATTTACTGTTGCCTTTTTGTTGTTGCTTCGCTCGTTTTTCAAGAAGCCTCTGCCGGAGCATCCTTACATCCAGCGCCATCACCGAGTATGCACCTACAGCCGCATGCGCCACCTGACAGCCAGACTCCCTGGCTGCCAGCCCAATGTCTCGCCTCTCTACCACTACCCACACGCGCTGCAGTGTGACTGCTCCGTCTGCTCCTCGCTCCACACCGAGTGCCAGACCTTCTGAGAGGACACAGGCAGGGATGTGACGATGACATCTGCGGAATACGGGAGATAGGAGACTACGAACTCTTAGGCTAAACATTACAATAGCCACATGATATTGTTACATACGCACATTTTGAAGTTCACCCCAAGTACACAGATATGAACATTTTTTTTTATTATTAGGCCTATTATTATTATTGGCGCAAACTAATGCTCAACATTTTGTCATAATGATGTCTACAACCATAGATTGGTGCTGTTAAATAACATTTTTGTTAATGAAATTCAGTGGCATTTCATTCATTTATTAATGAACTTAAGTGGCATTTCTTCACCCATGTACTGTATGGTCACAGTGTGGCAGTGTTATTAGAAATAAATACACAATATAAGTACGTGTTTTCTTATTTTTTATTTAGTTTATTAAAACATTTCTCATTTACAAAAGACACATAAATATAAATTAAATATGTACATTCACTACATCATTAACTTGTGTCAGGTTTAAGTGCACTTTTCAGAAACAGTGGTTTGCATACTATAACAATATTAACCTTCTCTCTCTCTCTCTCTCTCTCTCTCTCTCTCTCTCTCTCTCTCTCTCTCTCTCTCTCTCTCTCTCTCTCTCTCACTCACACTCTCTCTCACACACACACACACACACACACACACACACACACACACACACACACACACACACACACACACACACACACACACACACACACACACACACACACACACAATGACAATGACAAGTTACACTGTTCTGTTCTGTTTTAAAGTTTGCTAAGTTTGTGTTGGTTGAATACTGCCAGTTTTCCATGACGTCTCTCGGTCAGTAGCGGGACTTGCGGCACATGTCACACCTGCAGGCCTGTGCCGTTAGAATCTCAATGTCATCATGGCGGCGGCCCCGCGGGCAGTCCAGGCGAACCTTCACCTAAGGAGGCAGAGACAAAAAAGTTAGGTCAGGGAGAGTATAGCAGAAATGTGTAGGAGAGGGTTCCCTAGATCCCTGTATGTATGGTATGGCATCCAGTGATGGGAAACCTGTATTTAACAGTTACATTCCAGGGCCACATATTCCAAATGACCTGGTTTTACCTGTCCAATTCAGCCAGACAATCACCAGGTAAAACCAGGTCATTTGGAATATGTGGCACTGAACCCATCACGGATGGCATTTTAGCCCACTGACCCATGGCGCCCCCCGTTGTATCATTTTTGAAAAACAAAACAGATACAGGAGGGGGAGGATTGTACAGGTAGCTGTTAATACCTGCTGGTATTTTTTACCATTTATTTCGTAAGACCTTAAGGGACTTAAAGTTACACATTAAGAAAGACATCAATGTGCATTCATAATCTGTGACAGCCATGGATATATATATTAGAAACACCCTCTTCTACCTTCCGCCCTCCCCACAACATTATGGACAGTGATGGGTAATTTAGATGGAGTAGTTTACAACAGCGGCGTAGTCTACTTTTTTGAAGTGGGTATACTGTATATTTGAGCATTTTTTGAAGTGGGTATACTGTATATATTTATGCTATTCTAAACAATGGATCAATCAATTTTAAGTGGGTATACTGAAGTCCCTAAAATTTAGAAGTGGGTATACTCCGTATACCTGCGTTCTACGTAGACTACACCACTGCTTTTATAATCCAGTGCCACATATTCCAAATGACCTTGTTTTACCTGTGCAAGTAAACCAGGTGATCATTCAAGCTGGCAACCACCTGGCTGAATTGGACAGCTAAAACCAGGCTATTTGGAATACGGGGCCCTGGATATAACAACTAGTGAATGCAGGCTGCCATCTCTGTATGGTGAGCCCTCCCCATGGCATGACGGGTATCTGCGTCCTCCATAATAAAGGAAGCGAATGACAGCACGCTTCAGGTTTTTCTTTGTTTAGTCGCCCACAATGTCATCACCCTTACATGCTGAGGAAAGGCTCTGCCCGAAACATTTGTGGGCGAATAAACAAAGAAAAACAGGAAGAGTGCTCTCCTTCGCTTCCTTTATCATCTGGTTTATATTCAGCACCCAGTTAAGAACTGTGTTAACCCATTGTATCCTGAATACACATATACGCTGCATTCAGATTCTTGAGATTTGAGCTGTTTTATTAAAAATGTGGGTAAGTTAGAGCTGAATGAACACATTCTAAGGCAAAACGAGGGTCCTAGCTTTTAAATGTAACAAATTTCATGTTTGTATGAGCTTCGGAGGCTGCGATATTTAGGATTTAATAGGTAGAGGGCACCCTTTCCCAAAAATGGCTTAGGACAAAATGGGTTAAATATTAGGCGATAGTGTGCGCGCGTCTCCTCTAGTTTTCCTCTAGTATCTGCGTCCTCCCTCACCTTGGTGTCTCTGCTGATGGTGCAGCATCGGGAGGCGGAGGTGATGTTGTGGGTGAAGTTGGAGGCCAGCAGGACAGAGTAGCGCGAGGGGAAGGCGCTGGACTCGCAGTAGCCCACGCAGGCGTACACCACGTGGGTCCCGCGACACGTCCCCTTGCGGTCACTGCGGATGGTCACGTTGAAGGCTGTCCAGAGGAGACAGAGAGACAGAATGGGTAAGAGAACATATTTATGTTCGGCGAGTTTTTATTTACCAAACCTAACCTGTGAACATGTCCCACTCAGCTAATCTATACAACAAAACAATCTGCAACATGACAACAGCAAAAATCGTATCGCATGGATACAGAGGAAAATTTGAAATGCAATATGTTTTAGTTGTCTACATGAATAAATGGTGATGGAGATCATTTGAATGCCTGTGAATCACTAACAGAACCATAATCTTCACCTCAATTTGTACGTGGTGTGTGGTTTGTATGGTATTTGGTGGTCTGAAGAGTGTGTGTGTGTGTGTGTGTGTGTGTGTGTGTGTGCAACGTACGGTAGAGGTGGCAGCCAGGGCTTAAGACCTCATAGCTGTGGCTGATGGGGCTGAGAAGTAGCAGGGCCAGCAGAGGGACCACAAGCAGGAGAACACACGGAGTCACACAGCTCGACATCACCACACGGTCTGAGGGGAGAAAAAGGTCAAAGGTCAAATAGAGATTCATTTATTGTGGTTAAGACTAGGGCAGGGAATTTGCAACAAGCTCACCATACAATACATATCATGATACAGGGGTCATGATACAACACACATTGCGATACATGTGATACAACATTTATGGCAATTTTTCTTTGTGTGTATTGCTGCCTTTGAGGTCATTACAGTGTTAATGTATACCTATCGGCCCTGCCGTGCCCAAACGGTAGGGCACTCATCTACCATGCGGCTGACCCGGGTTAGATTCCCGGCCCGGGTCCTTTGCTAGTCCTTCCTTGTCTCTCTCCCCACTTGCTTCCTGTCACCACCTTCACTAGAACTATTTATCGTTATGATAGCACTGGTAATGCGTTTCACTCCTAAATAAGATAAATGTGTGGACTTGTTTCTACTGACAAGTGACAAGGCTGAGTATTGGCAAAACCTGTAACTAATATGCATCACGATACGATGCGTAAAGAGGCCCGACACGTTATATTGTCATGATCATTTTTGCACACCCGTAGTTAAGACAGCCTTTCTTTATTACACATTGCCTCTTGAATGCATGTTTGCTTTGCTTTGTTGGAAGGTGGTCTGATGCTTAAGCAAGTAAGACCCTATCATTCCATCAAATGGTTGAATCCCATCAGGCTTAAGTAATGGTTTGGATGTCTGAGGTGGAATACCCCCTTCAGCTCACCTGCTCTGCTCTCATTAAGACAGGTGTTAGTGTGTAGGAAGGAAGACAATGTGCTCTTTATGTATTTTATCAGAATCCCATCTCTCTCACACCACACGACTCATTTGACAGACTGGAGCCATGCTTGCTTAACCATGGGGAAAACAGAAAAACAATCTATTATCCGAGTTGACAGTATAGCAGTAAATAATCCAAGTATAATAATATCCTCTCAAGTCAAATCAAGTGAATACAATACATTGTATATTTCAGAGGAGAGTTCCTGGTTTAAGAGCATTTAGCTTCCCCAAAGTGTCAGCATTAAAAGACAGACCACCTCTTGGTTGGACCATGCTTCACATTTAAAAAAAAAAAAAGCCTCTCGCTAGCAGTTGCCTCCATGTCCTTGGGAGTGATTAAACAATGTTTGCCTTTGCACTAAAGTCATCGTTTCCTTTTGCTTCTCAATTTTCCTGCTGTGTGTATGACCTGACCCCATCTCAGTCCCTTTCCAGCGCTGGCATTCTAAAAGAGGCGCGCACGCTTTCCAATTATTGTCTTGGGACACCATTATGGGGGGTGGGCGTGATGTCAAATTGGCCCCCTCGTTTTAGGGGGCAACTTTCCTTCCTCTCCTCTAAAAGGGGGACATGGCTAAGCATGCCTCTACATTCTTTGTAAGGAATAATGATAGAATGCTGCACTGCTATCAGTACTGATTCTGCTGAAAAGTTACTGAACAAAACTTGATGGTTCTTTTACAAATGCAAAATGAAGTTAAAAGTTAGCAGTACCCATGTGTATATCCATAACTCAAAGTAATACATCAAACGTGATGAAAGTATGCTGTTTCCAGCAATGATGAAGACATGATAAGCAATAAATCAAGCATAGCCAAATAAATACAGTTGACAATTATTTGACTATTACTGACAAGCACTACTTTAACAATACAACTTTGCTTAGCAATAGCTCAGTTTGAAAAAGAAGCGTTGATTTCCTTTACCTGTAAGCAAGTTCTAGCTGGATCCAGGTGTGCGCAGGTAAGTCAAACGGGCGTGCAGCAGGCAGACAGGTGTGTGAGTGTGCTGTGGAGACACTGCCTCACACACAGGGCTATAAGTAGTGCAGGTGAGGATAAGCTCTCCACTCCTCTCCACTCCAGCCCACCCCACCACCCCCTCAGGCACACCCACCCCCTGCTTTCAAACAATCTAAGTTTGTGAGGATAAACCCTTAAACCCTCCTTCCAGTTTAAGTTAGTTGTATGTACTATATGTATACCTTTCCGGTCAAACACCTCTTCTCTCTTGCTTTCATTTCCTAGCTTGCTTCAGCCTCAATATCCTCTAGTTGTAAATCAAAAGGAAAGGGATAGCGTGACTGAGGGTAAAACTGGAAGAGCAGATTGCTTTCCCAGTAGAAGCTAAAGAAATGGGATTTATACAGCTCAAATTAACTTCAGCCATTTTTGTATTTGACCTTACATGTGAACCTCGAGAGCATGGTATCCTCGGGATACTACTTTTCCCCCTCGATTTATAAATACACCCGGATCTCTGCATGTGTGTGTGTGTGTGTGTGGCGCATCTGGTTGACGTGCTGTATCTGTGTTGTGTTAAAGTGGGCGATAGATACACCCAGGGCTAACAACCCCCACTCAACATACCCCCCCTCTATGTCCTGGGCCTGGCTTTTCCATTCTCTCTATTATTCTGGGCTAGGTTGTTGAAGGAGGAAGTCCGTGGCTGGGTCATAAGGTTCTGTGGGTTTGTACTCAAGTGTGTGTGTTTGTGTTCAGACACACACACACACATACACACACATTGCTGTGCTTTTTTAGTTTATTAGTATTTAATAGGGTTTTCTAATGATGCCTAATACTGTTTTACCTCAGTGACTACACATGCACTCTCGGCCGCAGAATGTTTCATTTTAAGGATCGCGTTTCGTAATGTAACACTGAATGGCGTGATGCGTGTCTCGGTGGCCAGTCATGGTGCAGCACTTTGTGAATGAGACAGCAGAACTCCCTGCTCGGGTCTTGCCAGGCCAGGACAGGGACAGAGCCAGGGCCACCCGCAACACCAGGCGGCAGATCCTTGATGCCTGACCTACCCCCCAAGTTTTAACAGAAAGCAGCCACAGTCCCCTGTACTCCAGGGGTGCAACTCACGAACCAGCACAATTATATTCCACGCCCTTGACAACAGCCACACACACACACACATGCACATGTACACAAACGCTAAAAACTATTACACCCTGCAACCTCATCACAGGCCACTTGCCTGATGTCATCGGAAACGGAATGGCTTACATCACTAAGTCCCCCCCCATACCTCGCCAAACACATGTGTAAACACAACGCGTGTGTGCACACAACACGCATGCAAACACACGCACACATGTGTAATGGGCTCCGAGTGCCGCTCCACTTACAAGAAGGATGTCACATGTCAGTCAGGAGACAACTCTTTTTTTTCTCCGTTCACATTTGTAACATTCCTGTGACTTAACAGGCTCCTGCTATCTTTCTCCTATCCATGGTTAAAATATACCACACTCACACCAAGAGAAACTTGGTATATACTTTTTACTATACTAAATTACCTAAAATGCACAAATAATTTCTCAGGTGAGATCAAGTGAGACAAAAAATCTAAGGGGGTAAAAGAGAGGGAAAGAAGAGGAAAAGGAAGAGAGGAGTCATTAAGTGGAGGGCAAGTCCTTAGAGAGGGTGAAAGGGCAAGAGGTGAGCCGAGTGCAATTGGTTTTAATAATGAGTGGGGAAAATGCTCTAAGCCCTAAACTGGCGTCAGGCTGCCCAGAATAACTGGCCCGCAAAGTGGAAGTGGAAGTCAACAGATTCATAATATTATCGTTTTACAAGGCACGCTGCGTCTCCAGGTTACAGGAAACTGCCTGGAAATGCAGAGACGCTGCACAAGCCACAGTCACTAGTCGTGGAGTCAGACCCTTACATACAGTATGATGCAGTTGGGTGTTTATTTAAACACGTAACTCAAATACCCATTTATCTAATTATCTAAATGTAGCACTTTCCACACGGACCCAGAGTAATTATAGACCATAAACAGAACTCAAGTTCAAGATTCAAGATTCAAAGATTCAAAAGCTTTATTGTCTAATATGTTGCCATTCTAGAAAATTGCCTTTTGATAGCTGATAAACACATTGAAACCTTGTTTAGATGTACTGTATGTGTAGAATGGATATTCTACTTTATGTGGCATGTGGACAGAAGAAGGGTTGGCAAAGTACCCGGGCCCGAATCAAACCCGGGCCAGCCGAGTAGCAGACGAGTGCCCTACCGTTAAGACATTGTAGGGCCCCAATTTTCAATATTGAAAATGGCCATGTAGAGATCAAACAAAAGGCCCGAGGATAAACTAAATGTCCTTGATCATACTGTACCAGGTTACAGTAGAGTAGATCCAGTGGATGTGAGAGAACAAATGAGTCAGTTGTCATGAGTTTTAAGACAAAAGGACACTGACTGGGTCTGAGAACATGTGCAGTATGTACACATTTGGAAAAAAAAGAAGAAAAAGAATGAATACATTCATAAAGCAAAGCAATCAAATCAAAAACATGCACCTCAGTGATAATTGACTGTCAGGAGTACTAAAGGAACAAAGGGCTTAGTAATTGGCATTTAGTCACGGTTTCATAACTGGCAAAGGCTCAACATGTGAGAGAAGAGATACTGTGTGATGATGAGATGGCACGGGGAAGCCCTCTGACAACACAACACCTCTGCTTGAGTAGCCACGACGTGTTAAGCAGTTGAAGAGAAATCTTTAATAAGAGTTGGCACTGTTTTGTCTTTTGAGTTGTCTTACGTGTTGTAATGCACACAAATTCATGTTTTTTTTGTTTGTTTTTTTAAACAATACCACACATCTTAACAGTCACGTACACACACCTATTATGAGGGAAATTGATCTGGTGCAAATAAAAATGATTTATTGTCATAACTATTGTCATAACATGGCATTTGGCATGTATTCAAGCTGTTAAAAAATAAGGTACAGGCTACTAATTATATCATATATCTAAGACAAGCATTAAAATACTTTTCTCATTTCAAAGACTCATAACATTCTTAAAAAAGCAGATTAACACTAATCACCACTGAAACAACTTGAGAATCTCTCATTTTCGGAAGAAAACTGAGAAGGGAAACGTTGCTCTGTTGAGAAAATAAACAGGACAAGTCATTAGATGTTTGTCTTATACCAGACTTGGATTTAAATTATCTAGTTTTACCACTCCACTTGATACAGGGGAAGTGGTAGTATGAAAGCTTATGAAATATGCAATACTGGATAGTACTGCATAATTGTATTGTATTGTATTGTATTGTATCTCATTGGAGACTTAACTGATTAAGACATGGCATTATACATTTTTGCTGTTACCAGAATGACAATGACCAAGTCATAGTGCCTTAACAAAGGCCATGTGTTATATTAGAGTAGTGTAGTACTGTGGCAGTTAACTTTTCAAAGACTATTACAGTGTTCCACTGGTGGAACGGTGTGCATTATGAGGCTCCAGTGTACAGGTATACCACATCTGTTCTGCCTGCTTGTATGAGACAATGTATTAAAGACAGAGCTGTATTGTGCCGACGGGCACGTACCTGGCTATTCGAGTGAGAATGCTCGGCTTTCCCTCCTCAGGTGATTCTTGTTCCTCTTCCTCAGCGTCATCATTCTCTTCATAAAGTAGCTCTGTGATGAATATGAAGCAGTGTAGTGGGAGAGGACAGAGAAGCGAGTGAGACAGTAGTCAGATTTCCACTCAACATTATTATAATCAGTTACGCACTTTCGTAGTGATGTGTTTTATTGAGACAACCATCGCTTTTAGCCTGCAAACATATAAGTGCATTCAGATATTCTTGATTGAATAGGTAATTGCACATGAACAGATTGAATGGAAGGCCAGCTAAATAAAACACATTCCTAAACATTTAATTGACATAACAGTGTCATAAGAGAAAGGTGCAATGAAAATGATTGACATATTTTAGGTAATGTTATAGTATGATATTTCATCAATAATTATAAAGAGCACAAGTTTCATGTAGGTTGTCTATTAGACAGCGAATGTTCCATTGTATTAAGGGACTGACACGTACAGCTTTTAAAAAACCCAATCAATCAGGTATTTACTTTCATCATTGCTTCTGTTAAGGATAAGTGTAGTTTATTATCGAACTATGTACAGTAGTTCTCTTTTTTACCACTAAACTGCTGCTGATGGCCCTACCATGGCTTAACGGCACTCGTCTACTACGCGGCCGGCCCGGGTTCTTTGGGTTCTTTGGGTTCTCTAGGTACTTTGCCGTCCCTTCCCCATCTCTCTCTCCCAAATGTTTCCTGTCTCTCAAACTGTCCTGTCACTAATAAAATCTAAAAGACCAAAAAATATCTTAAAGAAATAAAATAAAATAAACGGCTGCTGATGAACAACATTGGCCACGATTAAACTCAAATTCTGTGATCAAGGTGTAAAATAAACGAACAGTCTGATGCTTTATTACATGTAACACTATACCATGATGATTTAACTGTCATGCGTATGTAATGTCCAAAGCATTAGTGTGTCATCTTTAAGTCGCAATATGTTCACCTTCTGTAAGAGCTTCTTCTTGCATGTTTTCTTCAGAGCCTTCAGCATTGGCCTGGAGGACAGAGGAATCAGAAGAGTGTGTGCACAGTAAACGTGAATCATTTGAGGTTCATAAGTATTTTATTACCTTAATGCTAACATGTACTACTAGGCGAATCTATCAATGAAGAAATAGTATAGAAATGTGTGTGAGAAGTTCATAAATGCATAAAAACCTGTATGTATGTATACACATATGAGAGCGAGTGAGGAGAAGTAGTGAGTGAGAGTGAGGAGAGAGAGAGCATGAGAAAGGTGGTGGTGGTGGTTGGGGGCGGGGGGTAGATGAATGAAAGAGAGACAGATTTCTGCACATTTGAACACGAGCAGCATTATCAAGTTGTCTAAAAATATGAAATCCTTCCCAGCTTTTATTTTTAATCTGCTGCTATAATTAACGTAATGGTGCCAAGTTTATTGCGCCTTTCTGGGCTAACGTGTCAGTTTTGCTGCCCTGCGGTGCCAATAAAGCCCCATTCAGAGATGAGATGCAAAGACAAGTTACTTACCTTACTGTCATACACTATTTCTTCTGCCTCATCAACCTGCTCCGGAGAGTCCCTAGGAGAGAGAGAGAGAGAGAGAGAGAGAGAGAGAGAGAGAGATAGAGAGAGAGAGAGAGAGAGAGAGAGAGAGAGAGAGAGGAGCACTATTTCAGCTGAATTATTTTCGTCTCATAGCTATTATGAGTCAGGATTTGTCTGTGTTAAATTGCTCATTAATCTCCTTGAAAGCATGACTGTGCTTTAACACAGAGGGTGGCGGAAAGAGAGAGAGAGAACATTCGAGAAAGAGAAACAATCACAAAAAAGGGGACATTTGTGCTAGTCTGTGTGTGTGAGAGTTTGTGTGTGTGTGTTTGTCTGTGTGTCTTGATGTTGTATTTGTGCGTGTGCTGTGAGTTTTGTGTATGGGACGGTGTGTGTGTGTGTGTGTGTGTGTGTGTGTGTGTGTGTGTGTGTGTGTGTGTGTGTGTGTGTGTGTGTGTGTGTGTGTGTGTGTGTGTGTGTATGTTTTGATGTGTCGGCTCCAGACAGACACGTCCCATTCCCGTGGCCATTTCCAGCACATTAAACACCAAAACAAAAGGCCCAGCAGGGGCAAGTCTGCAACCTCATTTGCTGAGGGTCACGACTGTAGACATTATATGTCTTTGGTCACGACTACCACCAACATTATCACACAACACTGACTACACATGGACATCCGGTTATAGGGAGGCAATAAACATTCGGTGTTTGAGTCAGCCCCAAAGCAAAGGGCCAGAATGGACAAGAGGCGGCTAGCTGTGTGCTCTCGACTGTTCCCCTTATGGAATGCCACGACAGTGGACGCCTGAGAGTGGGTGTGCAGTGCCCTGTGCCACAGTAGGGGGTTTCCCCAGGAACTAAATTATTATCTGCAACCCAGTAGGTTGAGAGTGAGATGATGAGACCCGGAGGCCTATACCGTATATTTCATAACAGAGTCTAAAGTATCTTACTTTAAGGGGCCTCACATAATCGAGACAAGCAACAAGCAAGTGGTGTGTTCCTCCTCTATTAGTTCTACACAGCGAAGCAAGTGCCCCCCCTTCACTAATAATGAATGAAATGTTTGTCAAGTATCAAGAGAGGACACGTTTTGCTACACATTGAAGCATAATGGCTTCCAATGCTTATCTTGTGGCCAGTCACCTACAACATCCTACCTGAACATCAACCTCTGAGTACAGCAGGAGGCACTGTGCTGAAAGAAGTCGACGATTTCAAATACCTGGGCTCATGGGTCAACTCTACTGAGCAAGATCTAAAAGTGAGGAAGGCACTTGCGTGGAGGGCCCTGAACGGTATGGCCAGTGTATGGAACTCCAATCTCCCCCGTTCAATCAAACTCATCTTCTTCTACGCGACAGTAGAGTCCGTCCTCCTCTATGGCAGTGAATGCTGGACCCTGAATCCAACCCTAGAGAAGTCCCTTGATGGGTGCTACACCAGGATGCTGTGTGCAGTGCTTAACATCAATAAGAGTGCAAATGTAACCAACGAAATCCTATACGAGGGAATACCAAGGGTGAGCGAGAAGATAGCTATAAGGAGAATGAGACTTGCAGGACATTGCCAAAGGCACGCAGAACTGCCAGCCAGCAAACTGGTGCTATGGGAACCATCACGTGGGTGCCGGTTAAGAAAACGTCCCACACTAACATTTGTGGACATACTCAAGAAGGACGCCAGAGCCCAGAGTACCAGCGAACTGAAAATATGAATGGAGGAGAATCGGCATGACTGGAAGCAACGATGGAAGGCTCGTCTGAGGACGACCTAGAGAGAGCGACATACATCATCTATAAGGCTCCTTAATTTCTCTACTCAGTCTCTATGACAGACTGAGGCAATTGAAATCAAAGCACAGGGAGTAATTAAAATTAAAATAAGTAAAATTGGTAAAATAAAAAAGACAAAAAGAAAACCACAATAACTTATGTTCACACAAAGGTTGATAGGATTGCTCTTGACACCCAATGCATACACACACACAAACACACACACACACACACACACACACACACACACACACACACACACGCACACACACACACACACAGTAAGGCGTGCTTACTCATCGCACTGCTGTTGGTTGTGTGCGTCCATACTGGGCTGTGGAAGGGCACACTCTTGTGGCTGTTCCCTCTTACTGCGCTTTCTTGGTCTTCCAGGGCTCGAAGGACAAGGAGCAGACTCCTGTAGTGACCCAGTCTCCTGCACACAATAACATTCAAAACTAGTGTTGCACCGATACCATTTTTCAGCCCTGATACCGATACCCGATACCTGATTGTGCAGTATCGGCCGATACCGATACCATACCGATACTACTCTGTTCGAAATTTATATACAGTATATATATGAAAAAGTTATATAGGCTACTACTTGGATGTAACATCATTGCTATTATGGCTTTGTCAGGCTGCTTCCTACTCCAGTAGAACTTTTTATACTTTTACCTGTAAATACCGATATAAAATAACTAAGATCAAGACTCTGTTTAACTGTCATACTAGCATCTGTAAATGGTATCGGTGCCCTATTTGTTGGTATCGGCCGATACCGATACCAATATTTTAGTGCAGTATCGGGGCCCCGGCCGATACTGGTATCGGTATCGGTGCAACACTATTCAAAACAATTTAGTTTTTAGTAGTTAAACTATTCAGCTGACACAATTAATATATGGAAAATATAATCAAAACAAAGCATAAAAACTGAGGATAAACTTACAGCAATGCACCATTCCTCTGTTTGCTTGTCTACTTGATGAAAGACAAAAGACAAAAAAAGATAACTGAACTGAACAGACAAAAAACTGATAACTAATAAGTGATATACAATAAAACTGATAACATTTATTCAGCGGATAAGACAGAGTTTCACTGCTTCACACCTGTGTTTTCGTGGCTCTGCAGACGAGGCTCCACGTAGAGAGTGATAAGGTAGGGATACAGTGACAGCTTTGCTCCATCCAGAGCAAAACGCAGCTTTGACACTCGTTCCCATTTACATTTATCTGTTGAAAACATGAAGGTTCACAAATTTGATTTCATACAGAAGAACGTATACTACTTAATTATCACTGTAGTGGAAAGTAAGCACAAGTGCAAATGAAGGTAAGACATCACTATTATTATTATAATTATAATTATTATTATTATTATTATTTTGAAGCAATATCCATTTTAAAATTCAAAAAGATCACCATTACTTACATGGAAATACAATGAAGTGTTTGGTTGCAAACGGTTGAAGGGCATCCAAATTGGCAAGAGTGATGCGAATTGTATCCTATGAAACACAAGCCCACATGTGAATTTATTGCCCTCTTTGGTTTGAAGACAGCATGTCCATGTGCATAGTATCCTTACCTCTAGTTCCTCATTCACAAAATCGTCATAAGCCATGTCTTCACCACTATGTACCATTAGAAAAGACAGAAGTTAATCATAAGCTTCATCCCTTCAACCAACAAACCAGGTACCGCCATTATCCACTTGCCTGTAGTTGCCACCACAAGTGATCTTGAATTTGAAGACACATCGGCCAGCCTGGAAGAACCTGGTCTCTGGCACTGGGAATGAAAAGGCCTGCACTGGCATTGTGGTAGCTCTACTCTGTGTGATGAAAAAGATCTTCAAGACAACAGATAAGGAAACTTTATCACAAATACACGCTTGCTTCAGAAGCAGAGCAGCATTTGATAGTAAATCTAACAGTTATCATACAACTGAAAAGGCTTGTGTGGTGTTACAGACTGTGTGGTGCTACTGACACACTAAAGGAAAAATCCCAATACTCTCAAAGAAATAGCTAACCTAGCATATGCAAACAAAACCTACAGTAAGCTTAATTCACATAGCCTACTATGTTAATGTTATGCATAAATTGTGACATTAAATAGTGGTTGTCATATTTAAAGTCATTACATTTTCAGTCTGAATATCATATCACATCAGGAAAGACTTTTTTTTAACTCTTCATTAAACCCTTTAAAATTAGCCAAAGCAAACAGGTACTTTAGCCAAAGACCATTAGTAAGATATCTGAGCTTCTTATCGATGTAAAGAAAAAGAAAATTATGAGCATGTTACCAAAGACACAATGTCCACGCTCTGTATCAGCAGTATGCACAATGTTGGCTAATAACAGAACACAGAAAATGTATTAAAAATAGTTTGTGGTCGTGACACCGGTATTTTATCACAACATTCAAGTTGTCCAATGAAGACAAATCTCCAACTTGGATTGGTCACAACTTGATATCCAATCAACAGCCCGTATGTGGAGATTTTGTGATAGGATTCGTCGGTATCAGGCGTAGTACCACCCACAGCAGCAAGTCACATGACTTTAGTTTACACACGTGATGTGGGGGAGCAAGTTTTGTTGCTAGTAGCCTACATGTGAGAAATGATTCTACCAAGTTTAAAACCCAGAAAATAAATTATATTACTAAACCTGCGAAATGGTGGACTCAATAAATGAAGCTGACAGGAAGACACAGGTAAAAACACTAGATTATCAGTGTCCTTCTATATAAACGGTCGATTATTATAGCAAGCATCCAGCGCGCGCCTTGGTCTGTGCACCCACAACGAGTAGGAAAGTAGGGCTATGAAGATTCCTGCTGTCCTTGCAACTAATACTGGTGTCAGTAGTTTGAACGTTAACTTGTTTCAGCAGTGTTTGGAGTGCATTATATGCCACCTATTTAATTAGATGTACAATGAGATGTGTTGTACTGTGCATTTTAGTGAGTTGTGTTTTGTTTACAGATGTCTGACCACCAGGATTCAGTGTTGCTGAATACAGGGACCCGGATGCCACTCCTGGGCCTGGGCACTTATAAACTGCGAGGCAAGGAGAACGTAATGCTTGCTGTGGATGCAGCCCTTGGTGCAGGCTATCGCCACTTTGACACAGCTGCTGTGTATCGAAATGAAGTGGAAGTAGGACAGGCACTCCGTGAACTGTTGCCAAAACATGGGATTTCAAGGGCCGATGTTTTTGTCACCAGCAAGCTGGGGCCTCGGGACCAAGGCCCCATGGCATCTGAAGGTTGCCAGCGCAGCCTGGACCAGTTGGATCTAGACTACATCGATTTGTTCCTGGTTCACTGGCCCGGCACACAAGGCTTACGTGTGGAAGATCCACAGAACAGGGTAAACCGGGCACAGACCTGGGAGATCCTGGAGGACTTCCACAGTCGTGGACTGTTCCGGGCCATAGGCGTGTCAAACTACACTGTACGCCACATGGAGGAGTTGCTTGCGAGCTGCAAGGTGGTCCCTGCTGTCCTCCAAGTGGAATTCCATCCCAGGCTCATCCAGAAGGAACTGAGGGCCCTGTGTGCTGAGAGAGGGGTTTGCTTTGAGGCCTACTCCTCGCTGGGCACAGGGGCACTGCTGTCTGATCCCGCAGTGCTGGAAGTGGCCAGTGGATGTAAGAGAAACACAGCTCAGGTGCTGCTGAAATGGGCTGTGCAGCAGAACGTCCCCGTCCTGCCCAAATCATGCAACCCCAGCAGGGTGCTGGAAAATGGACAGCTGTTTGATTTTGAGCTTAGTCAGGAGGACATGAAAAAACTGACCAGTTTAGACAACGGGCAGAGATTTTGCTGGGATCCCACATTAGTAGCTTAAAATGCAACAAGAATTCAGAAAACGTTATATATTGAGCATAACTGAAATTAAATCAGTTCTCCGAGTCGTTAATATACAGAACATTTCTCCTAAGGAATTAGCCCATGGTGTGGGGTGAGGATGAAATAGCATAATGCTTCAAGCATTCATGTTTTCAATCACATTGAGTTTTCATTGAACAATTTTATGACACTATCTGGCAACGTCAAACATTATTAGTTAAATACAGACTGATTCTGGTTAAGAAATTTGGCAAAGAAACATTTTTGTTTTTTTTCATGAAACATTAAGGTGTTCTGAAAGATTGTGTGCTTTGTGCAACCATAGCTCAATTGAATTTATCTTGACAAAAAATATAAGGCATGGTCTGGACCATTAGTCCACTGTGAGACATTGTAACATTTGTGATTTGCCTTGAATGAATGTTTTGATTGTGAGGTGCATCTTCATTTATTTATGTTTTATTTGTGCAGCGAAGATGTGCGTATGTGTCAAATAATTACAGTTAGGTCACATGAGTTAAAACCAACTCAGTCACATGTTTTGCAAGATATTATTTTGTATGTGTCAAAAAATTATGAGATGCAGTAGTAATGATAAACAACAAACCTTACATTCATCACATGCATGTTCTTGATTAATGTGTCATTGATTTTTTTGAAAAGGTCATGTTCAAAGTAATAGTAATAGAGGCCTGATTAGGTAATGTCATTCATTTTGTGGAAAATGCAATTCTGTGCCTTTTGTGTAAAGGTGTAGTATGTAATTCTAGGCATTTCTTTTCAAAATGTATGCTGCTCTATTCACAAATCCGACCTTTTCATGAATATTTACTGTGTGATGAACTAATATTTACTGGTCTGGTCAAAGCACAGTACTTTTTGCAGCCAAATATGTATGACTGGTAATTCAAAATGGCAGACATGGAGAAGATCCACTTTTTAATACAGGATATGGGAAGTATACATTTCAAAGTCATAATGAATACTTAGAAGATGATGGTGTACACTTAAGAGACGATGAATGAAAGTGGTAATGACATGTATTACAACATGAATATAGCGCATAGGGATGCAAATTATCGATTAATTCATTAATCGTTTAGTTGATTGCCTTGTCTATTGACTTATGATTAATTGATAAGCTGCGTTTTTCCCCTGAAATGTCGGTTTCTCAAAAAAAAAAACCCTACTAAATCTCAAAATTTGAATACAAAATTGAGAAAATACTAAATTTAAATTAATTCTATTTAAATTATTTAATGGAAAGGTGATTTAAATATTCCCACTATTCACAGTTCACACACTCTTCATATGTCCATTTCACCATGCCTCATTTCTCTTGTCAGTTGAATTGATGATTAATTGCGATTAATGTTTTTAAATCGATTAAAGCATTGATCGATTAAAGTCGATTAATCGTTTGCATCCCCAACAGCGCATGAAGATGTTCCTATGGTGCCAGTGTCTGGTCGCCATGATCTACCCCTCGAGCTGAGTCACCAGGCCATTAGACCATACTACAGCAGTGGTCTCCAATTATTTTCCTCCAAGGGCCAAATTATGTAGCGAAAATGAGGCTGAGGGGCAGACAAATCGGCTGACTGTATGGCCACAGATAGCACACGTTTTCATTTGTTCCAACCTCATGGTTGTCCAAATGTATGCCAAGCCTGGGCCGGATCTGGCCCGATGGACACCATTTGGAGACCACTGCACTTAACTACAGGGTTTGAGGTTTGGTCTTATTTCACACAAGGTTTCATGTATCAGGTAGCCTCTGGCGGGCCTATTCACTATTTGCTGATAATACTCAAGTACATAATAACAACATTGCTATGACAGTACCGATAGCCTTAAGCAACAGATTAAGACATGGCCATTACAATTTTGGCGACAGTAAGGTTAGGTGTTGAAGAGGTAATCTAATTATTAAGAGGTACCTGCATGCCTTAAGACAAAAACATTGCATTGCTTGCATAGACGAATCAAGCCTGCTTGTAAAGTTACACTGCATCCCTCATGCAAGTGATTTTGAGCTGATGATAGCATCATGACATGTTTTATAGTCTATTGAACTGTTATTGGACTAATACAAGGCTTCACAGTCAATTGTTTGCTAGGAGTAAAAGAGTTAGAGTAAAAGGGTAAAAGAGTAAAAGGCCTGAGCAAAAGCGAGAGATATCAATCCCATCCACCCTTACCAGGTCACATGACTTTTGCACACGTGTTGTGAGTGAGCAAATGCAAAGGGTTGGGTTGCAGATAGTGCACGGAGGAAGAGGAAAGCACAAAGTTCAAACTGAAAGAGGAATCCTTCTGTATTTGCAAACCAGTGCACAGTGAGCGGTAAGGTGAAGCCAAAATTGCAGGTTCATATAAACATAATACTATGGCATGGGTTGTGCAACTGCAATGAATAGAGATAATTGTTATGGTCAGAATGCATACACACAGTGGAGTTGCACTGAACTATGAAAATGCCTTGCTGTCTGTAACTAATCCTTGTCAGATTCTTCAATGTTCCCTTGTTTTTGAACCTTTTGTAATGGATCATGCTTATTTAACATGATTATGCAATGGTTTGTTATGCATCATGTATTTTAGTCAGTTGTGTTTTGTTTGCAGATGTCTGACCACCAGCGTTCCGTCTTGCTGAATACAGGGGCCCGGATGCCACTCCTGGGCCTGGGCACGTGGGAGTTGCGTGGCATAGAGACCTTAAGGCTGATTGTTGATGCAGCCCTTGCTGCAGGCTATCGTCTCTTTGACACAGCTGCTGACTATCAAAATGAAGTGGAAGTAGGACAGGCACTCCGTGAACTGTTGCCAAAGCATGGGCTTTCAAGGGCCGATGTTTTTGTCACCAGCAAGCTGGGGCCTCGGGACCAAGGCCCCATGGCATCTGAAGGCTGCCAGCGCAGCCTGGACCAGTTGGATCTAGACTACATCGATTTGTTCCTGGTTCACTGGCCCGGCACACAAGGCTTACGTGTGGAAGATCCACAGAACAAGGTAAACCGGGCACAGACCTGGGAGATCCTGGAGGACTTCCATAGTCGTGGGCTCTTCCGGGCCATAGGCGTGTCCAACTACACTGTACGCCACATGGAGGAGTTGCTTGCGAGCTGCAAGGTGGTCCCGGCTGTCCTCCAGGTGGAATTTCATCCCAGGCTCATCCAGAAGGAACTGAGGGCCCTGTGTGCTGAGAGAGGGGTCTGCTTTGAGGCCTACTCCTCGCTGGGCACAGGGGCACTGCTGTCTGATCCTGCAGTGCTGGAAGTGGCCAGTGGATGTAAGAGAAACGCAGCTCAGGTGCTGCTGAAATGGGCTGTGCAGCAGAACGTCCCCGTCCTGCCCAAATCATGCAACCCCAGCAGGGTGCTGGAAAATGGACAGCTGTTTGATTTTGAGCTTAGTCAGGAGAACATGAAAAAACTGACCAGTTTAGACAACGGGCAGAGATTTGATCCTGAAGATCCCACAGTAGTGGTGTAATAGAACTCTGAAATGGTGAAATTCAGAGAATTTCAGAGTTGGTCTTCCAAGTGTGGTTGGTACATGAAACAGCATAATGATTATGTGGATTTCACTAAATGAGATCACACTCATTGATTTGTTATTAACACTATTATATTGTTATCAACACTCATACTATACAAGAAACAATCTGGCAAATAAGGCACAGATTCAAATTTTGATCTTTTATCAAACATGACAATTTTAGAAAGAAGATGGTCGGTTACCTTAACTCAAGTGACTTTATCTTGACAACGGTTTATGGTATGGATCTGATAACTGGGTCGAAGTGATTAATAATGTTGCTGTTTTTATGTCTGATATAATGTGACCATTTGTATGTGTTATTAAAATGAAGATGTTCACACAAATCCATCATCTCATTTGTTTATTTTACAGCCCACAGGGATTTCCACACAATAATCCATTTCCCCCACAAATGTTACATTTAACAAACCTCAAAAGAGCACAAAACATAGATAAGACGCCTGAATGAAACTCAACATTAGACTTTCTCAAAGTCACATTGTGCATTGCATACTGTAAGCTAAGCCTGACATGCAGTTTGCTTGTTCTACCTACTGTAAGTGCATTTAGTAAGGGGACACACACAGGCACCAAGCACAACAAAACTGTAGGAATGAGGGAATGTAAAAGGAACTTGCACCGATGAAGTAAAATAAAAGCATTACTTCCCTTCTCGCTTCAGCAAATAACAGACACAGGTATGCTACTTGAATTTAAAAAAATGCAGTTTGGGGTTTTAGTTGTGCCTAAAGCATCACAAGTATTATTATTATTCTCCATGGCTCTGTTCTCCATATTGCTTACCAGTGTTATTTCCAGAGTTATGGCTTCCCACTAACCCAACAGTGCAGTTAGACAAATACACACTCAAAAATAGTTTATTTGTTGTGGCTGTGTATTTTAGTTATGGTAAATCCCTGAAATGCAGTGCATCAGGAATATTGTGGTTTTGCCCCGGCCATTACTGCATCCGCCACTCCAGAAATTGGCGTGAGAACTTTTGAACGTGGTGGATGGATTTGAACCAACTCTTAACACTATGATTGGTACGTGAACTGGTTAAATGTTGGTGACCAACGTTTTCAAGGGCGCTGAATGTCTTACTTACTTAAGAGGCCTTAAATGGTCAAGGTGGCAGTAGTTTTATGTTCTAACCTGAGGATTTGAGGATTTGAGGAATTTACCACTGACTGAGATTAAATATCGAAAGTACCATGAGAGGCCATCAAACAGTTAAAAAACTTTAAAAGGCACTTAAAGTGGCATAGCCCTTTTAACAAGGAACAGACATCCTTTTTTACAAATCATTTTATCAGTGGCCATGATCATGTCCAATGTTGTGGCCTAGTTCAGCATTTTCTAAGAAATTCGTAAGGGCATCATGGTTGTAAACATTGTTACAGTATTAATGCTTTGATTAGGGTATTAAAGAAAAAAATATATATACAGTAATTTCAAGTCTTAAAAGATGCAGGGTGAAATTATGTAAATATTTGTGGTTTCTTTTGGACCCTGGCTCACCATAGGTTGCCATTATGGATTCTCTGCATTTCAAATTGTAACTTTGAGTCCAAAATAATTAGCTGAGTAATTGTAGTTACTTCCTTGCATATGTTAACTCATAGCGAGTGGTAATCCTTGTAATAGATGGTTTGTATATGCATAATTCCTTTACAGTATGTTAGGGGGTTTCTCACTTGATTATACGAAATACTTTCAATACCCCAGTGGCCCATACATGGTTTGCTCCTTGGCATAATCATTAAAACACTGCTAATATTTTCATCAAAGTTTCTGACCATATAATTGCATAATATAAAACATCATCATAAAAATATCTGTTTCTAAGGCCCTACCAACTTCCAACAGCAAGCTTTCATCATGTTGCAGCACTGGTGAATGCCTCAGAGATTGAGTTGCATAGTGTTCATGCTGTCCAGGAGACACGAAGAAAGAGCTGTTTTAGTCAGGTGTGTAGGGTGTACAGTATGTGCAACGTTAAAATCCCTCATATGGAGAGCTGGTGTTTCCGTCAAGTCAGTGCATCCATCTTTCCATCCACTGATTTCTTGCCATCCTGTCTTTCTCTGGCCATAGTGTGGGATATGACTGTCACTCAGCAGCGCGGGTCTCTGAGGCGGTGATGCTGCCACTTGTGTCCCCCTCTGTCTCTTTGTGGCTGAAGAGGGAGGTGAACCAGCTGAAGGACGTCCTCATCTGCCGCGTCGTTCCGGCACTCTTCACCCTCTTCATCCCCTGGAAGATTAAAGGTAGATGTGTGGATGAAATATGTTTATTCTTCAGTTTAGAGTAATGTCACCGTAAAGGCAAACTACGCAACATGTCCAAGTCAATTAATCACCTGCACAAATCAGTCAGTCATTAAGCAAACAAAGAGTTTTCCATCTGTCACACCGCACATGAAAAATATAGGTAGTTTCTCTACGTACATGTGTGAGTAGCAACAACAAGTAGCCCTTCTGAGTGGAAATCTTTTTTTTTAATGCCAGTGTAGATGGCAGTGTATACCAGAAAATGTTAAGCACTGTGGCAAATAAAGTTCTGTGTATTTGAAACAATCATAACCAGTAGTTAGCTAATTGTCAGTTGATTCTTGTAGACAGAACCTCTTCTAAAAATTATTTTCCAGAGACTTCTCAGAGCTAAAATTTGTATCTTCACTGAGGTAAATGGTGTAAATTCAGGATGCATTTTTCTATATTAACTCTTGGAATCTATGTTGCAAATTACTTAAATCTCTTGAATATGTTTTTATTTCTAAATAGACAGTGGGCCAGCTGTGGCCTAATGGTTCGGGAGTTGGTCAATGGTCATGACATCCCCACACGTGTCAGCCACAGAGCAGCACCAGCTCACTTCAGGTGGCCATTGAGAGTGGAGAGTTGCAGGGTCGATTCCGCTACCAGTAGGAAAATTGTGGATGATCTGCTGAACCCCCATCCTCCCTAACCATTAAGCCACGGCTGCCCCCAAAATGACTTGCCCCCAAACAGCTAGCTATTTAGGTACAGGGTATTACCTACAGTCCCTAATGAAATATGGGGATACTGTTAGTTGCCTTGCTTAGGGGCATTTCAGCTATGGATTGAGCTGTCGTAAGGAGAGGTAAGGGTGGATATCTCAAACCTGCAAAAGTCTTATTCTAAGATCATAAACTCCCTGACCCAGAAGCCATGGCTGCCCCTATTCATGCCTTTTTTGTGGACTATCTGAAAGTGCGTTTAAAAGCAAGTGGCTCAACTTTACCCCTTTGTCTAATAGCATAGTGTCAAACTCATCACTCATCCTCCTCAGCTGCTGGCCGTACTTCCTGGCGGCCCAGAGAGCTGGTGGCGCAGAGCGGGAGCGAACCCGGAACGGCGCATTTTCGATGGAAAAGCAGTCATCGTCAGTGAGCCCACTCTCTGGATTTATATGGGTCTGGTCTTCAGATTTAACCCGATGTCTTGCAGACAGTTTCCCTGTAGGTTAAGTAAATGACATCATGAACCTTCCTTTCATCATGTCTTCCTCCCTTTTCTGTTGCTATTCCACTAAAGGCAAGAATGTGGTGGAAATAACAGCAAAGTGTAGTTGGAGTAAGTGATCAACAAAACCCCTGAGCTAAAGCTCTGAGCCAATGGCTATGTTGCTATAACATGTTTACAAGGCTTAGGGAGGAAGGTTAACTAACATTCTGCCTTGGAGGCCCTTGGTGGAATTTGAAGTGGCCCCTCGAAGGTTACCCACCCCTGTGTTAGGCCTTCATATAGGCTGATCAACTGAAATTTCCTTTACTGAAAGTATTCACAAACTGAAGGGTTTCCAGCACAAGGTGCTACCACCTCATCGTAAAACAAGAAGCATGACAATAGCAACCTGTTATACATGTTATTTTAACCTTTGGCCTGCATGCATGTTACTGATAGTCATCACAATACATTTTCAGGTCAGTGTAATATTAAAAAAGTATCAATCACCTACATTCTCACAGTGGTCAGGATGCCAGTCAAATGATAAAAACTCAGTCAATACCTTGTGGTTTGTATTCAGGTATGTACAGTGTGTTCCCTGATTGTGGCACAGTGGCCTGTGGTTTGTCCAGAGCGTCTACTGATCCATCCGATTCAGGATCTGATATATGGAACATCTGTGCCATTGCAGCATCTGTAATAAAGGAAACAGATTGTTTCCAAATTGGGCAGAGTACAAGAAAAGACATTAACATGAACATTAATCATTGACACAATTCAACCAGATGAGCATCTTTCAATTAAAATACAGTATACAGTAGGCTAATTGTTCCAGTCAATAAATGAACCAGCTCATTCAGGGCATAAGGAACGTTGCTTTCTTTTTAACCAGGTTTGTCTGTAGAATTTTGTAGCCTAATGACTGAAGTGTGTGCAGATCCCCCCCGGCCGTCACCTGTGCGCCTACACGGGGAACTGCGGATTTGAAGACATCGGCGCACACACACTAAGTTAGTAGGGCCTAACTTAAACCTAATAGCCGAATTTTAAACAAAGCTTTTAGGCATACAGCCGCCTGTATTGCACAACAACGGCAAGTGACGCCTTGACAGTCATTCAACTCATGGAGAACAATTCATCCTCGGCGGCGTTTTGGTTGCAACATTGTAACAACAACGTTACTTCCTGTTGTTTTCCTGGTTGCCAACAGGTAACATTTCACTTGACAAAATTAGTTTTCTTCATTTGTATATCACTTTCGTGATGCAATAGGTAGATTTAGTGGATATTCTGTTACAGAAGTCATACAAATGATATCCCAGAAAACGATATCCATAGCCTACAGCGAGTGAGAGCTGTCAAAATACCCGAGGACTTGGCTGCTGGACTGAAGTGATAAATTCGACACATGAATAACACGGCACATACCTGACTAATATCTTAAAGTACGACGGTCGTGAGCGTGGATCAATTGTAACGTCGACATCGACGTTAGCACAAGTTGCAATTCGTGTTTAGCCTTTAGTGTCTAAAGTTTTAGCTGTAGAGTCTAGAGTAGTTGGACTCGCGGGTGAACTGTACTCTCCGCCCAGCTTATCAACACGCGTTGCTGGTGACATCATTGCAATGAGCTGGAATCTTGTCCTGTGCTTGTGCAGACAAGATACCTATTTCGCCATTCACTGATGTTTCTATATCACTTGCAACATAGCTCCTAAAGCTGATCACTGTGGCATTTGGCATCAGTAAAATGTATTAGGGCTATGCATTATTAATAATTAAATTGTGTAGAACTAGTATCAATGTGTTATTAATGCACAATTATTGCTATTAGGCTATAGCCTATAATTTAACAAATAGGCCTACAAAATTGCAATAAATTATGTAGAAGGTGTAGCATACATTGTAGAGAAATTTAACTAGGTCAGTAAGTTATGTCACAAGTTAACCAAACAGTCATAATACTTTCCAAATCCACTAGGCTGCCAGTTAAAATAAATAATAAACAACAAAAATCAACGCAAATAGTGGGAATTTGTTTTTTTTTGTAGATGTGATAATTTAATGTAGGCTAATTATGATCTACCTTTAAATATCTCTATTCATACTGTATGTCTGACTGAAATCCTATGTGAGAGTCAGCATCATTGATATGACACTTCCCCCTTTATCAAATAGTCTTGTGCTGTCGTAGCATACACAGAGAACAGCCTACTGGAATTCTGTAGCCTATATGTGCCCCACTACCACACACTTGAATTAATCCCCATATTTGTCATATACAGTACAGTTCAGTACAGTACACATACATAGGCTACAGTAGGCCTATGTTTGACAGCATAAACAATATGGTGCAGTGATGGGAAACTGGACTCAGGTGCCCAAATACCCAAATTAGAGTCTTCCAAAAAGGCGTACACACTTTAAACAGAGATTCTTTTAAGTATAGGCTATATCTCTCTACTCTCTCTGCTTTAAACCACTGCAATGTACCGTAGTTGCTCATTAAATACACACAATTTTCAAAATGTAGATTTTACAGATATAGCTTTATTGTTCTGTCACAGCCTATTCCCAAACTTTTCCCCGAGAGGTGCCCTGCAAAACTCACTGAAAGTAAATGCAGCCGTTGAAGGTGAATACAGATAGGCCTACATAAAAAATCCAAGGGAATTGTGTGCCAGCCATGTTGTGTCTGGATCAGAATGGATGTAAATATGAGAACAGGTAGCAAAACAACAAAATGATTGATTTACTTTAAAGTCTATTACACTTTGAAAAGTGTGAAAAGTGTGAATACATTGGGACACCACACCTATTGTTGTTGTGTCATATTATTACTACTACTACTATTATTATTATTATTATTATTATTATTATTATTATTATTATTGTTGTTGTTATTATTGTTATTGTAATTATTATGCTATTGTTGTTATTGTTATTGTTATTGTTGTTGTTGTTGTTGTTGTTGTTGGTATGTATGGAATAATCTGTTTAGAGATGTTCATTAGGCACTGGTGTGAAAAAGTTCAGACTATTTAGGCCTACTTCTGTATTTACGCATTTGGTGAGGAAGTTTGTTTTCCCTGGATATGCCTACTTTTCCATAGTATGAGTTTTATCATTTGTCTGGGCCACTTTAGTTGGACTTTTAACTACAGTCTACCCAACCCGGAAGAAAATCATGTCCACTTTTCACCACAAAAGTCGCCCTTAGAAATGGCCCCAGCTCTTAAAGTGACGCATACGAGAGGTGCAGTTGGGAATGGAAGATGGCGAGTGTAGAAACCGCTGCGGAGCACGAACGAATTTTACGGGAGATTGAAAGCACCGACACCAACTGTATTGGACCTACTCTCAGGTAAGATGTTAAACAACTTAACAAACCACTTGTTTGAAATTATTTTGGAAAGTTTGTTGGTTGTCATTCAGAAGTACTAAGAGTGATCTGTATGAAAAGGGTGTCTCCTCGGTTGCAGAAACTTCCCAGACTTTCAAAGAGTCTTCATCGGACTTGTGAATAGCTGGTTCATGGCGTTTACCTCAGAACGCAGAAAAAATACATCGTTGGTATCTCTAGGAAGACGCTCGAAATCATTGTCATTCTGGTCGCATAGTACTTAGTTGTGCGTGAGGCACAGATTCGACTGAACTCTGTTGACAGACAATGACTTTGTTCTGGTCAAAAGTAGTAAGAGTGTCACACACAACACCAAGAATGCTTGTTTTTGTTGAGACGTTTCCCCATTATCCTGTGCGTAATAAACCAAACCCGTGCGTAAAACCCACAGATGTGTTTAATCACTTAGAAAAAAACAAAGCTGTATTTCAACAAGTTTTCTGTGAATGACACAACCAAAAACAGACACTTGCATGGGTTAGTTACCTTCATGGAAAACAAAGGTTGAACAGTTAAAGAATGACTTCAGAACAAGTTTTCTGCTGGGAGAATGTCTCTGTCGCAAGCAGGCAGTTTTTTTGTTCTTGTTTTTAGTGAGGGCAGCATTAAAACTAGTTACATTCCTTCCCATTCGCAGCAACAGTGTCCAAGCACATTGGCCATTATATCTTGATTAAACATATGCATGATCATGTATCGTGAAAACATTACAGAGGAGAATTACATGAGAGAATGCTGCCATTTGGTTAATGATAATTGACCATGCACATTATTCTCTTTTCCTGAGAGGAGACCTCAGTATAGCAACTACCAGCCTGTTTTCACATGGGTCACAGGGCTGTGTCATGTTGAGTTGTTTATCTGATGCGTGCCAGACACGACTCACTTGACTATGAGGTTGATGACTTGCTGTGCAGGGGGGATTGTAGAGGGGCTGTCCAGCAGCATAACTCCCCCATGACTCTCCTGAAATGGACCCTCTGCACAGTAGAACGTGACACACATGGCATTACGGGGAGACGGTAGAGATTTCGGGCATAAGCATGCTGTGACCATTGGCTTTTGCATCGTCTGTCTAGATCAGTGTACTAGAGGGAATGCGAACACACCTCAGGGGGTAGGTGGAAAAATACAAATACATGGAGTGTAGTCACATCTGGATAGTGGGAGAGATATAGAACATCAGTTAGGGGGTACTCCTGATATGGCAGAATGGTTTAGGGATACGCACACAGGACAACAAATGTTGGGAAACACTGGTCTACATGACTGTGTATCTGTATTATGACTGTGTATCTCGACAGTGAATGTTTTGACGGCATGCACACAGAGAGTTTGTTGAGAGCATGTGTCTGTCTGTGTCACTTAGTTGTGAATGAATATTCCGTGACGTAATGACTCGCAGTGTGGCAAGGCATTGTGTGTGTGTGTGTGTGTGTGTGTGTGTGTCTCTGTGTGTGTGTGTGTGTGTGTGTGTGTGTGTGTGTGTGTGTGTGTGTGTGTGTGTGTGTGTGTGTGTGTCTCTGTGTGTGTGTGTCTCTGTGTGTGTGCGTGTGTACATGCATTACTGCATGTGTACAGACAGGCTGTGCACTCACAGACACAGGCACAGTCCAGTACTGCTGGTCGCTCTGAAGTGATTCAGTCTTCCCAGTGCTTCCACTGTTCCTTCTTCATAAACATTTGGAGTCTGAGTCAAAGTGCCCATACGCGCACAGGAGCGAGAACAAACACACGGCTATTTTTATCTGCTTTCTGATGATGCCAGGATGTCTTCGGCAAGGATGTGAAGGAGCGTGCGTGTGCGCGTGTGCGCGCATGTGTGTGTGTGTGCGTGTGTGTACGTGTACAGGCACAACTATTTTCTTTCAGGAAAAAAATGTCCTTGGGAAATTGTGCTTAGATAATGGAGACAATTATTAATATCAGTGTCTTGTGTTTTTGCCACTTTGTTGTTGGTGTATAAGTGTGTCACTATTAAGCTTGCCAGAATTGTTGTCAAATGTAGTACTGTACAATTGCTATATCATCTGTAAGCATAGAAGGTGAAAGAAAAAATATAATCTTTTATAACTGTGTTATGTGTAGTCTATCTTGACCTCAGATATTCTCTCTAAAGCTACAGTATTTATCAAGTAAATATACTGTATGTTTGTTATTATTTGTCCTATTTTTGTGGTTATATTTTTTTATATATTACCTGAATTATGCTGAGGTGGAGAGTATGTGTTTCAGTGCAAGTCCAAAAAGCATTAAGAGTTATTTTTGTCAGCCATAGCTTGCAAAATAATTATTGTTTGGCCAATTATTTGTTTGGAACTGAAAACCATAGTTATGGCAGGGCATGTTTTTGCACTTTTTAATATATATATTTTTGTAATTTATTGGGGAAGCAGAAAAGCACTTTTTGCCTCATGGCTGTAATCTAAGATCTTCGATCAGCATGTTTTTTTGCTGACTGGATTTGGGACAGCTGGCTGCACTGTCCTAGAATAACACGAGCACGCAGACAAAAATCAATGCCCTCATTCCACTGCTTGCTAAAATAAAATCAGTTGTCCTGGCTGTGCCATACTAGCCTGGTTGTACCATGCCCTTGTACTAATTTCATTGGAATGATGGAGATGGTAAAGCCAGGCTAGTGCCATAGTACACTCGAATACCTACATGGCCGACCAGTGGGCCCCGGCCCACAGTTTGGGAATCACTGTTTTAGGGCTATGTCCACAATACACATTTGTCTGTTGTCATAATTTCCAAACAGAAACATTAATTGGTGGTGATGATCTCTGCCTTATAACTTAACCCATCACAAGTCCAGAGCCCTTCCGTTCTTTACTAACTGGCTAATGAGCACATAGCCAACCCAGAAGGTCATAATCCGATTCGATCCACCGTCCAATTCGATTCGATATCGATCTTCTGTATTGCTGGGTTGTTACTTCAACCCATTCATGCCTAGAATTCTAAGACCAGCTATAAAAACCTAAGTATCTCAGCCTCTGAAGCCCATACAAACATGAAATACAGTACCTTGGTATGAGACAAAGAAGTGTGAAACTTGGTATGAGAGAGAAGGGTAGGAAAAGACTGGCACTATTTACATGAACAGCGTGTATTTATGTAGCCTACATGTGGAAGAGAGCTAGAGGATGTGGTTGAGAAAATAGCGCATATAATCATCTGCAAATGATCAAATCACAAAGTTTTGAATCAACATCACACTTTTCGAACATGAATTGATATTGGATCGCGGATCGATCTTTTGAACCCCGCCCTACCTACAGTAGGTGTTTGTTGGAGATCAAGACTCAGACCTTTTAATCACTAGTGTAAACTGCAGAGCAACCTGGTTTTGAGTGTATGCGGATGCCAATGGTAATAATGTAAGGATTGCATTGTAAGAAGTCCCTTGTCATCAGGTAGTACACACACACAAGGCAAATATTTAATACTCAGTGCAAGATAACAATAACAAAGCAGGTCTGAGGAGCTGGAGCCGGTTGTGTATCGGTGATGCAGCGCAGAATTTAGTTTTGTACGTTATGTCACCTTTGCAATTCATTATAAGTATGCTGTCAATTTGGGAGAAAAAGCATGAATTTTCAGCCAGACAGCTGTCTCGAGTGCATGTAATACCCATTTCCAGAAATGACTGCTGTCTCCACTTGCTTTAACTGCCTGGGCTTGTTCCACATCCATCTTAGGGTGGGGTGCGTTTAAGAGATATTGCTGCTGTCTCCGGCACATTCTTGGATGGTCAAGCTTGACTCTAAGCGCACAGAAGGGAATGCATTACCCCCCATCTACTTAAAAATGAAACATGCCACTGACCCGATATTCTCTTGGAAGTATACACTTTTGGTGTATCATTCTGGCATGAATGATCCTGCCTCACATCACTAATACAAGTATTCAGTTGACAAATTGCTATAATATTGTCATACATTTGGGGAAATGGTTTTGTTTAATGGTAGATGATGTAGTGGTATGATGAGATGATTTAGTGCTTTGGATGAAGGTGAATGTCCATGTGTATGTGTGTGTATGTGTCTTATGTGTTTATCCACTCAAGTGCGTGAATTTTCTTTTCGAAAACGGCAGATTATTGATTACGCTTCTAAGACTACGATGGAGCTTTGTTCGCTAGTACACTTGTAAATTTGGCTACTGCATCACTTGGAGGAGGAAGGAATTGGATTTGAGAAAGGATTTGACTGTCCAAAAAGAGTTGAATAGGCTTTTGTTCATGTTCATATGATCGATGTGGACTTTTTAACGCCATGCCGCAACAGTGTTTTATATAAATATATCACCATTCTAATAAGGGAAGTGCCTCTCTTTTCTTAGCCACTCTCTGTCCTCTGCCAAGGATTGTTGACCTGTTCTTGGCTCTGTTGTCAGCATCATAGACCACTTGGAAGGTGGGTGATTAATTACAAACAAGAAGTCATCCAATCTTTTTTTGTCCCTCTTGCCCAACCCTTAGCACGACAACTCTGTCGTCACACAATATCCCACCTAAGGCCCTCCCGTATTGGCCACTCCCTGTCGTCGACGTCCACTGCCAAGGGCTGTTGACCTGTTCTTGGCCCTGTTGTCTACATCATAGATGACTGTAATGTCTCGGCTATTGAGAAGAAACTCACTAGATTTACATGTAAGAGTAAGTAACGGGGTCTTGTTTTTTTGTCCTTCTGTCCTGCCCAAACCCTTAGCACGACAACAATCCAACAACATCCCACCCCCGTTTTTCCTTATAGCTCAACTGGGAATCACCAGCCAAGGCCTTGCCTGGCCCTTTCAGTCACTCTCTGTCCTCTGCCAAAAATTGTTGACCTTCTCTTGGCGCTGTCGGCAGCACCTTGTAGACGACTGGAAGGCAGGGATATTGAACGGAAGTTGCCTAAATTAATTACATGTAAGAATAAGCCACAGGGTCTTGTTTGTCCCTCTTGCCCAACCCTTTGCACGACAATATCCCACGCCCATTTTTCCTGATGGCTCGACTGGGAACTGTCAGCCGAGGCCTTCCCTGGCCTTGGAACACGCAGCGTGCAATCAAGAGCAATTAACCTGCAAACAATGAGGGACCTGATAAGGAAGTCCCTCGCTGTTGCTGGTACTTCCAGGCACGCTGCTCCTTCCAGAGGATGGAGGCAGGGATGGACATTAGAGACCGGGTCAAGAGGTCACGGCGAGCAGGAAAAAATGATTTCGCTTCGCCAACAAACAGCTGGCAGAGAGCCATCAGGTGGAAAACTATAGCAGCTTATTACGAGAGGATCTTTCACTATAATTTTGCTAATACACAGGCTGTCCCAAATCATGTATACTCACATGTTAATCTTTGTAAAGTCGGTGTTATGAAATTCATTAAATGTTCCAAGTTACATGGCATCAGACATAATTATATTGTTCTTGGAAAACCTTGTCTTTGAGTCAAGTTGTCTTTGAAACGAAATATTCTTGGCTCTTTTTTTAGCTTGTTTTCTCTGCATTGCTGTGTATGCTTTTTAAGTTAGATTAGATTGATTTGATTTTGCATCACTGTTCTTAATGCCCGAGTGTATGTGTACAGTGGATCCTGTACCACCGTCATGCCATATATCCAGTCCTCTTATAGTGGTTTAAAAATAGCTCTTTGGAATGGATGCGTCTCCCCAAGGGCCCCGAGCGAGCTGGCTGAAAACCATCTTGATGTAATGGTGAAAGGTCACCTCAATTTTCTTGTGCACATTTGACTCATGTCCCTTCACAAATAACACAAATAACTGAGTTTGTCGTATGATAATCCAAGTAAAAAAACAATGAGCATGAACATTTTTATGCTGCATCTCAGTTTTTATTACTGTATGAGTGAGTTCGTCTTGTGCTGACTTGAAGAATCATCTTCAGTTTCAGTTCGTACATGGGAATCATTCACAGTATGTCATCACATAGGTGACCAATCAAACAGGTTCTTGCTCATGCTATGCTTTCCTTTGATGCACAGTGTTATCATTGGCTAGTTTAATCGCGCTGAAGCTGAGATTTATTCGCTTGTAATTGGGCATGTCACACTGCGGAGAGAAATATTGTCGAAATTGTGTGAGATGTGCGATGCTGTATGATGAAAAATCTGGTATTTATAAATAGCCGTTTCCACATGCACAGGGCCTCAGTAATGCCTGGGTGTGGAGCCTGCAGCAGGACGGGTGGCTGGTGCAGCCAGATCCACACCCTGCTGAGTCAGACCACTTGCTGGCTACAGAGAGAGAGAGGAGAGAGAGGAGAGAGTGTGACGCACAGCTCCAAATTAGCATTGGGTGGAGTGTTCCCCGTGACAGACAGACAGACAGACAGACAGACAGACAGACAGACAGACAGACAGACAGACAGACAGACAGACTCTCTCTCTCTTTCTGTCTTTCTCTCTCTCTCTGTGTCTTTCTCTCACTCTCTCTGTCTTTCTCTCACTCTCTCTCTGTCTTTCGCTCTCTCTCTCTCTGTCTTTCGCTCTCTCTCTCTCTGTCTTTCGCTCTCTCTCTCTCGCTCTCTCTTTCTCTCTCACCCCACTCACACATCCCACTCACACTGTACTACTAAGGTTCTATGCTACAAGCCAGACAGTGCCCACCTGAAGTTACGTGTGTGTATACAGGACTTAAGATGTGTACAGGACATGCGCCGGGTTCTCCATTATCTGCAACTAATCTGCAAGTCTTGGGCTAGACATTCCTTGCAGCATGAACGACTGTGTCTTTCTACATCCTCGCATTATACACACGGACATTGTGTCTCCCTTGTAAGCCAGGAGCTGCTGTTGCTTGCTGTAGAATTACAGACAATTTCGACTTGTATTGCTCACACTACTCTTGACTGGGGTTATGATTCAAATGTCTTGACATACTAAAAGGTTAACTGTGGTAGGTGTCTGCTGATATTGCATAACATTTGGGGGCATGATATTTGGAGCATGTTAAGACACACTATGTAAACAAAGCATGCCGCACAACCTCGCAAGAACTCGGAAAGGGTTGAACCAAAAAAAAAGTGGCATCTTCTTTGGGTACTGACAAGTCAAAGGTAGCGTTTGAGCAATGCAGCTGCTTGTAGAAATTGGCTGAAATTTTCCTTTTAGTCAGCACAGAGTGTGGTAAATATCTTCATCGGGACAATGGAAATGAGTGAAACTAGGCTGTTCGATCCTTAACCACTCTTACACTTGTACACTTACACTCATTGTTACAGTGTGTTGTAATTGCTCCAGTTTGTCTTTAAAAGCCACTGGTGGCGGGTACATGGAGAAGATGGATGGAAATGTGTTGGGACTAATAAAAGTCATTTTGGAAAGAAAACGCACAACCTCACTATTTGGAGATATACCGCTTGAAGGTAACAGGCCCAGGTAATGTGACTAAACCTGATTTCTTGACCTCTCGTCTTCCATTTGTCAACGCCTGGGCTGCTGAGGCATAGCCAGGCCATGCCCTCCTGTGACGCCTTCAGCGCTGCTTCTAGTCAGGCCAAAAGCAATGTAAATGTCGTGTCTGATCTCCTGAAAAATCAGGAACTCCTCCGACTTTGTCAATCAACAAGTAGCAAAACAAGGGAGGCGGGTCAACCATGCCGTTTGGGTAATGTTGATTGTTATGCTCTTGGTCAGACCAAGTCTCGAAGAGATTTTAAAGTCGATGATAATCAGGCTAGCTGAGGCATGAGTTCCTCTGATTCTTTTCATGTTTCATTATGGCACATTTTCTTACTTTGTATACAGAATGTGGTCGTCAAGTGTCTCCTTCAGAAAATGTGTTAGTCAAGGTGGGTGGGGGGGTTAGGCAGTATCCGACCCATGTTTTGTGCAGAGATATTTTGCAATATAAGATCCCTAAAAAAACAATTGCCTATGCGTTTTCTGAAATGACTTACAAAATGAAATACAATACCAATACAAAGTCTTTTATATTGCTGGGGAACGTAGTCAAGGTGGTGGCGGGGGAAACCCTTCCAGTCTTCCAGTGATCCCTCCCTCTTTTGAGCCCATGCCAATTATCCTTTGGCTATTTTTGATGCATTGCAAATTTCTGTTGGAATGTTGTTTTGTCCCAAGTGCCCGGTGTGTCTCGATATAAACAACCCTTAACTTAGCCTGCCTGTCCTTAATTATCTTGAGGGTCATCAACAGGCGTGTTTGTTTTGTAGGTATTGTGGCAGTATGACCTCGGCCCTTCAGTGGGTTCCGTTTGAAGTTTTTTTTCTTAGTCATACCCCCTGACAGTGCTGGGCTGAAAATATCCTGAATACCTCAGCTCTTAAATTATGCCTGAAAAAAGGACACAAAGGATAGTCTCTCAGCACAATGAGTTTGTTGTTGCCCATTAGCCAGTTTGAGTTGCTTAAAGCATTTTTGAACTGCATGTGGCAACATGCCACTATTCAGATACATTTTGGGGGAGAGTTAACTTTGCAGTTATTCCCAGTTTCATGTTGTGGCATCATCACAAATAAACAGATGCACACACCTCAGTCATGTTTCTCATTGCTGGCTACTTTGGAAGTGCCTGATGGGATTGAGGTGAGGGCTAAACCATTCGGCCAAAATCCAAAAGTAAGCTTTTTCAGCATAACCTCACCACCTTCAACAAGGCATGATGTTTATAATCTTGTGGTTGCCCGTACTTATGGCAAGGTTATTGATGCACAATATAAGTACTATAGCTCCTCAGCATTACCCCAAAGTTCCTTAATAACGCACGCTTGGCCCCTCATTGCATTCATGTATGATGGTTTCCTCACTGGCCCCTCTCACCAAAGAATGTGCACATTCCTCCTCACGCAGTGGATGTTTTGCATTCACCATACCCCGACTTCATCCCCCCTCATTCTGTGCCAGGGGATGCCTGGCACGATGAACTGTTTTCCCACAGATATACTCAAGCCACTGTATGTTCCAGCTGTGCTCCAGAGTCACCCATATCTTCCCATGGAGCGGCAGTTACTGTACTACTGTTGTCATCTGTGATTGGATGACTAGAGCTGTGAGCTGAAAACTGTACATTCCTGTCATGAGCCCAAAGTAGATATTCAGAGTATAGTTTTTGACTAGCAAAACACTTGGTGTAAATGGCAAATTCAGTACCAGGGAAATTGGGACTGTCCTTATTACCCTGATTAGTGAAGGATGATGCTGAGTGTTGACATTTCTAACACTGCTTCATATTCAGACTTTACATATGACTGAATTATTTGGAAATGGGAAATGTTGAGGTGGAGAGGCATACTGTGTGCAAATGGCTGCTGTTACATGAATGCAACATTAAGCAGTTTTTTAAAACCATGAACAAAGTTTCAAGAGTCGTTTCAGTAGTTCCTCAATTTGTTGTGTAGAAGCGCCCTGTCAACTTCATTGGTTACAACTGCATTATAAACGTTTGAAACCAACGAGGGCAGCTGGCTTTGTTGTTCTAATGATGGTCGATCTGACTTGCAACTTGACGGATGACTGAGAAGAAGAGGACAACTCTGTGTGTCACATAGTTTAACACGTACAGTATTTCTCTGAAGGACTGGACTTGAAAGTGGTTTTGTTCTTGAACAAAAGCCAATCGCATTAGGATTTCAAAGCTTTTATTTAATTTCAGTGACTGTGAGCCTTTTGAACGCAGCATGAAATGATCAGACCAGTGTTGTGCTCCGGTCTTGGCCGTGCTCTCGCTGCACAGCGGGGGGGCTGGAGGCTGCGACTCTGTTTGATCGTGTTTCAATGTTTGGTGAGCGCCCTGCGCCTTGGTAATTTCCTGATCATGTTACGTGCAACTCTCTCCTGCCTGCTAAATAGAGAGGGCAACATTACACACACACACACACACACACACACACACACACACACACACACACACACACACACACACACACACACACACACACACACACACACACACACACACACACACACACACACACACACACACACACACACACACTCAAACCAATAGATTTGTTATACATTATAACTTTATTGATCAGAGAGGTTTGTCAGACTCTCAGTCAGTTGGGGGCGAAACAACATCAGTTCCTGAAAGGTTGTTGTGATGACTGAGATTTTTCTGTGTAGCTGGCTGGTTTCCTACAAGCTCTGCTTCTGCTTTCACACTGAAGTGTGAGCTGCGATCTCACGCTGGCACTTGGTGGTGGTTGAGGAAGTGAGGCCTCATGGGTAGTAGGCCTAGTGTAGTGAAGGCAGATGAGAGCTGGAATGCAGTGGGACTGGCTAGCACTCCAAAACACTCACTAGATTAGCATTTCCTCATTCATATCCATTCAAAGAAAATGAGCATCACAGGTCTTCGTGACTAGATGGATATGAAAGAGTTGTTTTGGCTCACACGTGGTAGCACAAACCCATTTTCTTCCATTTGCGTGCACATGTTGTGGAAAGGTGACTTAAACCATTAAATGTTTTGACAAACAGTTGGCATTGTCATTCATGACACATTTGCACTGAATGTTGTCAAAATGATTGAAACCCTTGAAACGTTTTCCAGTCAGTCCTTAAGAATGCATTAGGCTAATGCACGCAAAAAGATGGGTAGCCTCTCCATGGCAACTCCCGTTTGATTTATTTTAATGGCTGTGTGTGTGGGAAAGCTTGATGGAAGAGTTGTATAGATGAAGACACTCATACGCATTAGGGGATGAGGTCCATTAGCACTGCTAAATACGTACTGGTATTATAATGCCTACTAGGGCTGCACAATTCATCGAAAATAATCGGAAATCGTGATGAAATCATGAAATCGAAGTCGTGATTTCAATCGTGATTTAATCGTGGCAATAGTGACCTACCTTTTGAGAGCGTCCTTGAAGCCAGAACATACTGGCAGGCTGGTGTTTCTGGCCAAAAATCTGTCCACCTAAGTTGCATGCTACTGCCTTTACATAATTATTACAATTCATTCTATTTTGCTCATCCCGTATATATTAATTCTTGGTTATATTTCATCTTGTTATAATTTTCAAAAAAATCAGCAAAAAAATCAATAATCGTGATTAATAATCGTGATTACGATTTTGACCAAAATAATCGTGATCATGATTTTTTCCATAATCGTGCAGCCCTAATGCCTACATATACTACTGGTAATTAGGCACCAGGGAGGCAGGAGCTGGGAAAAGAGAGAGGCAATTATGGAGATGGGTTGGATCAGGTACAAGAAGAGCCTGATCAAGTCAGCATATAATATAGTATGCCAGCTTAAAGGTCAATTTCACATTCAAAAATGTTACCTTTTTCACCAAGATGTAACGCCACCATCTAAATTCATTATGACTGAGAAGATCCACCTTTTCATAGAGGCCTATGAAAAGTGAAATTTTCCCAATGTCCGTCAATTTGAATTTCCAGAAATCTTTAGCGGCAAAACCTACATACTTTGGTCATACTAGTAAATATTAGCTTATTATTAATTAAGTAGTCATGAAAAGATATAATTTGGCAATAGGCAGTACAGTTTCAATGAGCAGCATACAGTAGTTGCAATAGCCTACCTACTCTGGCCACCATCCTACACAGTGCACCTTTTAAGTCCATCTCTTCATGCCCCACCACAGTCATTGGCAGCTCTCACATCACCTCTCTTCCTGTGACTGTACTTGATCTTTCGTGTCCCTATCCTTTGGTTCTCTCTTTTTGCGGTAGTCTTCTGGGTAGGCTCACCTACAGAGGCAAGAAGTAACAGGCTGCCCAAATACTGAAGTGAAATTCTGAACAGAGAAACTACAGAGAGGCCTGTTGTCCTTCTCCAAAGATGTACAATATTTGTTCGCAAAATGCACAACTGTGAACAGTGGATCTCATTTGGGGTTCATGACTCCCTCAGACTAGAGAACTTATTCAATAACAACAGCAGATCTGGACCACTGGTTAGCAACGAAGGCAAACTATTGAGAGAAACGCACCTCTGGACTGGAGGAAAGAGGGGAGGAGCCAGTGTTTCCCACTGAACATTTGTTAGTCAAGGTGGGGTGGGTGGTTAGCTGGTACAATGCACAACCATGAACTGTGGATCTCAATCGGCGTTCTGCCCTACTGCAGAGAACTGATTCACTAACAACAGCAGAAGAGAGTCTGGACTGGGTGGGGGGTTTAGGCTTAGACGTTGTTCTGCTGACGAGATTGGTTTCGCAACAGCCCCCTCTCGCCCCCAAACGCCACAGCTGCGCAAGCCCTGGGTGAGGTCAGCTTTAGGGCAGATTGTGTGTGAAGAGATCATTTTCTTGGAGGCCTGAGGACGGAGGTTGTAATGTCTGGATAAGGGAGGATAAGGAGTAGGCCTCGCAATACTTGCATTGAGTGCCGTGTCTAGTGAGTGCTGTATTGCGTTATGAAGTAAAGAGGGGCCTAAGTGGAGTTGTAAACTTCAGATGCCTCTAGGTCTTGGGAAATAGATTTGTATCTGCCATAAGGCTAATGAGCAGTTGAAGCACACACACACACACACACACACACACACACACACACACACACACACACACACACACACACACACACACACACACACACACACACACACACACACACACACACACACACACACACACACACACACGTAGCCTATTTCTTGAGATGTAAGCAACATTTTGCTAGAGTTCTTATTCATTTCCCCTGTTAATGCACACTACAAGGGCCTCTTGGGGAAATCGGTGTTTGTCAGGTGACATGGACATTTTACAGTGACACAGGTATGGCATGGCATACAGTATGGCATGGGGTTGTTTACATTTTAAGCATCTTAACCTATTTCAAGTGTCATCTGATGGAATTCTCCTTTAATATACAAACAATGAAAATGCTTTTTTGATAATTCAGTAGAAAAAAAATAAATTCATGCAATAGTGCCTCGGTTGCACCACCCTGATGCTTGTGATGTTGTGGCATTTTTAGTCGCATGCACCAACTCTTTATGCCACTACATCGGTTGTCAGGTCTGTCTGGTCTATGGGTAATCAGTTTGCTTTTTGGGAGGTTTACATGTGACGTAGGTCTGTTGACCTTCCATAACACGTAGGAAATATGGTAAAGATATTTATATTTCCAGTCAGCATCCATCTCTACATACAAACCCACAGAAAGTACACATGTTGGTATTTCTATTGCATTCATGCATTACACACTGAACGTTGGTATTTGTGACATGTTGGGTTTTTGTATTAAGTTCCATGAATAATTTGTTACATAACGCAAATTGGGACTTAATTCTTCATATATGCTTTAAAGGGACACTGTGTGAGATTTTTAGTTGCTTATTTCCAGAATTCATGCTCCCCATTCACTAATGTTAGCTTTTTCATGAATACTTACCACCACCATCAAATTCTAATTATTCATTATTGCTGGAAAAATTGCACTTTTCATACATGAAAAGGGGGATCTTCTCCATGGTCCGCCATTTTGAATTTCCAAAAATAGCCATTTTTAGCTGCAAAAATGACTCTACTTGGACCATACTAGAAAATATTTGTTTATTACTTAGTAAACGTTCTTGTAAATATAAAATTTGGCGATAGCCAACCCAGTTTCAATGAGTAGCATAGTTGCAGTACCTTTTTTGACCATTTCCTGCACAGTGTCCCTTTAAAAGGATTTAGTGAGTTTTTCTGCTCATTAGGTGTACGAATCCTGACTGGTGAGAATAAACAAGGATGTGGATCAGATCCTTTTATACTAGTCCATTATTAAATTAGCCATGAGTGGATGTTGTGACACGTGATTGTACTGTGTTCATCCTCAGGCAAGGGCTTGAATGTGTTTAGTGAAGGTTAGAATGAGTTAAGTGTTCCTCAACGGGGGCTCTACAGGCAATGAGATGGATACAGTGTAGAGGTGGGGTGCTCAGTTGCCATTTGGGGTATTGGCCCATTTTATTTTTTAAATACTAAGGGAGAGTTGGCAGGCTTATGATGTGGTCAAGGGGGCATTGGGAGGCTTATGATGAGGTCAAGGTGGCGTTTGTTCAAAAAAAGGTTGAGAACCACTGTGGTAGTTGGTGAGTGAGCTCTGAGGTGTTTGCTACCAGAACTTAACTATTTAAGGGGTGTTATGCTGTCGTTTCCACTATTGGATTCTACTGCCACCTGCTGGAATATTGGTGTAAATGGCGATTCTCAGGGTCAAGGATGAGAGAGCCTACACACTTGCAGTATTTGTAAATGTTGAATTATGTCAATAAAATGGCAAGTCAAGTCCATGTTCTTTTAACAAGTCATTGGATAAAAATGAAATGCTATTATGCACTCCTCCTCTCCACGCATCTTTAGTTTCATGCATGAATATGCATTTATTGTCATTGGTATATCCCCAAAATAGGAAATTACTTTCAAGAGCTATAGGCTGTAGTACAGAAGGTGTTGAAGAGAAAATCAGAAGAATGATTGATAACATAAAATAATGTTGCATTAGTTCCATTGCGCTAACATTTGGATTTTGGCTTCCTCCATCAGGTCCGTTTATGATGGCCAGGCACATGGACTGTTTATGGAGAAGTTGGACGGGAGGATCCGCAACCATGACCGCGAGATCGAGAAGATGTGCAACCACCACTTCCAGGGCTTTGTGGACTCCATCACAGAGCTGCTCAAAGTGCGAGCAGAGGCCCAGAAGCTGAAGGTGAGCTGGACAGTCACAATAGCTTCTAGTGAAAGGCGGCGGTGGTAGAGGAGCCTGATGGGCAATGTTGCAGGTTCAAGCCTCGTTCCACCTGACCCTCATCGATGTGTCTTCGAGCAAGATACTTGGCCCCAAGTTGCTCCTGTTGGCAGGGTGATACCCTGGCCACGGCCACCAGTGTGTGAATGCGAGTGTGAATGGATGAATGTGAGGCATACAATGTAAAGCGCTTTGAGTGCTCGAAGGAGTGGAAAAGTGCTGTATAAATGCAGTCTATTTACCATTTTACCATTTGTATGTTCATGTGTTACAACTAGTGGTGACTACTTAACACTGTACTGCACAGATATTGTGAAATTTGTTTGAGACATACCTGTCAACTAGAAAAAGAGCCCTGGGTGCAGGTTGCTGTGGTGTTCTGATAGACATTTTGCGTCCACAGAGTCAGGTGACTGAAACCAACGCAAAACTCCAGGAGGATGGAAAACAGGTATGCTATTCCTTTCACTATTTCCCCTCTCTTCACCGAGCTTCTAGTCAGAGTCTGACACTTCAAATGGACCCACTGAGTGGATATCAATGCTTAAACTCTCCCTTTCTACTTTCTGCAACTCTCTATGTCAAAGCAATGCTATTGCTGGCATGTGGTACTTGTAGAATCATTTGACTGCTTTGTGACAGTCGAGGACTCATTATTCTCTGTCATTAGGGAGATAGACTTGTGATCAGAAGGTTACAGGTTTCAATCTCTTTCCACTACCTTTATCCACAACCAAAGTGCTTTGAGCTAAGCACATAGCCCACATTGCTCCAGGGACTGTGATCAATACCACATGACCGAGTCTCTTTGGGTTAAAGTCTCAGGAAAGTGTAATAGGACGTGAATTAATACAAAAAATGCTTAATTTCAGCTGCCCTATGGCAAATATCAAATGCTTACTCGACTGTGCTGGATTTAAAATTCCATTATGTAACACAAACAGCAAATGTTTACTAAACATTTAACAAGAGTGCTTCAAAGTTTTGATTTTGATTACCTTTGCCGTCTTAGATGGTTGGGACGATGGAGGAGCTGAAGCAGTGTCGGGTGCAGCAGATGAACATCGCCACCACCATTGAGAAGCTGACACGCTGCCTGCCAGGTGCATGACCTTCCCCCTGCCTCCACACTACCTTGTACCAGAGCCATCTATAGGGAGAGTCGGGCTAATCCTATTGACCGCTATGGTCCATGTGCTCTGTTAGTGCCAGGAAGTGGCTGCCACGCCAAGATGTAGTATAGCCCATATCCTAAAATGGGTGTTATTTCGCTGATTTACATTAAAGGGGTATGCCACTATTTTGGGGCTTAATACAGTTAAAATCGTTGGCTGGGGTTTATAAAGGTGGTAAAGTGTCTTATTTTTCATGTGAAGCGTTGTCTTGCTTTAAGACAAGTTAAAAGAGGGAGTATGTCGCTAAGCTAGTGAAAGTCAATGTATCCATGTAGCATTGCTACATGCTACACGGATCCATTGACTTTCACTAGCTTAGCGACATGCTCCCTCTTTTCACTTGTCTTAAAACAAGACAACGGCTTACATGAAAAATAAGACACTTTACCTCCTATATAAACCCTGGCCAACAATTTTAACTGTATTAAGCCCCAAAATAGTGGCATACCCCTTTAATGTCAGTGGGTTTTAACGAAATATTCAGAAATATGAAAATTGCTTGTGCATTTGTTGGTAATTACCAACATTTTAAAATGTTCTTCTGCTAAATTTTGGCTTGTTATGTAGTGGTTCTGTGTTAGTGTCAGAATCTACAATTGAAACAAGTGGCAAGTCTACTTCTGGTAACCTGGTTGTCACTACTCTCCTATGTTGGTCAATCGTATGTGTGAGGTGTTTTGTATTGTTTCGTTATTTTAGTTTACACCGGGTTGATATCACTTACTGAATTCTGGCTGGAATGACAACATTTACAGAGCTTTCTTTCTTTCTGTCTTTCTTGTCACGATTAAATTCGCAGACGATACAGCCATAGTGGGGTTAATTAAAGACAACAGTGAAACCCAATGCAGGGCCTGGGTGGATCAGTTTGTAGAGTGGTGTGAGTCCAGTTGTCTTTTTCTAAATACAATAAAGACAAAAGAACTCATTGTGGATTTTAGAACGAGGAGACACACCCATCAGAACATGGTCATACATGGGGAAGACATTGAGGTTGTGAAAAACTATAAATATTTGGGAACTGTAATAGATGACAAATTAACTTGGAGCTGTAACACCGATACTATTTACAAAAAGGGAATGCAGAGACTGTACTTAATGCGAAAACTAAGACAATTTAAAGTGGATAGGGATATGATGCAGGCTTTTTATCATTCTTTTGTTGAGAGCATTTTATGTTTCTGTTCTGTGGCCTGGTACTTCTCCCTGTCTGTTGTAAATAAAAATAAGCTTCATAAGATAATCAACATGGCCAGCAAGATTGCTTGCCAGCCACTAAATAGCATGGCCATGACTGTTGAAGCAAGGGTGGTAAAGAAGGCAAATACCATATATGAGGATCTCTCACACCCTTTACAGCAAACATATGAGTTGTTGCCCTCAGGTAGGAGGTTTAGGATGCCTTCATTTAAGACAAACAGAGCCCGCTGATCATTTTTACCTACTAGTATATCCATGTTAAATAAGACAACTGTAACTTAGACTGAATAGCACATTGCACTTTGGTACTGAATAACTGCACTTTACTGTGTTTAAGTTGGGTTTTTTGTCAACCTGTCTTCTTGTCCTATAGAGGGGGGGGGGGGTTGTTGTGTTTGTCTATTGTGTTCTTGTTTATTGTAATGTCTTTGTAATTGTATCAGATGCACTGAAAATGGCACAGAACAATTTTCCGAAAGGACAAATAAAATAACTAACTGTCTATATCTATCTATCTTATCTATCTTATCTATCTTATCTATCTTATCTAATCTATCTAATCTCTTTCTGTCTTTCAGTTTTGCAGATGTACAGCAAGTTACAAGAACAAATGAAAGCCAAAAGGTGAGGATTTTTTGTTTTGGCCAACGTTTTAAGCAATAGCATGTTTTGTTTTGCTAATTGCGGAGAGGTTTAAACATGTTTCATCATTTGAATTGTAATAAAGGAGACATTCTCTCTAAGACCACTAGATGGTGACGGACTACAGTTTATCCAGATGTTTAAAGAGGAAACGCCTGTGTGCTTTCGGTTTACTGAAAGTTCCAGGCTCTCCTTAGAATATTCCAGAGGTGTCCATGTTCCCACAACCCAAACTTCCTGGTAGCTACTGTTGTTGTTTCTGCTTCAGTTCAGACAATACTGCACAGAAATCCTATTTACAATTTGCACAAAGTTAGTTAAATTCAAGTTGACATTTTGTTTGAATTGCATCAGCCCACACGACTTGGTTTCAGAATGCAACAACCAATATTTGTGCATTCATTTTGGAAACCTCTGACGCTGGCTGTTGTCTGAATGATGTTCATGAAAGGCGTGTTTGTACAGGTGTAGTCTGCACAGGGGAATTGTGTCAACGGTTGCTTCAGAGATGTAATGATCTTTCGCAAAATTTTTGAGGGTTGTTCGCAGCTGTGTACCCACCAATGTAATGACTTTCTGCCAAGGCGATAACTCTGTCAATGTAGTAAAAAAAATGTGCAGTTCTGGAAATTATTACTTTGGTGGGAAGGTCTTACATTTTTATTACATTTTGTCCCATCAATGTAATAAAATCATTTCAGGATTTCTATGTTCCCAATCCCAATGACATTTCCCATCTGATGCGACAAAATGTAAGACTTCTCAACCTTCCCACCAATGTATTAATTTCCTGCCAATGTAATAATACAACAGTTATGACGTGTCTCTGTTAACGATGTAAGCAGTGTCCTAGAGTGACTGTGAGCACTGCCTGTACTATGTCTGGCCCTATATATACTTATTTACTTATTTACTTATTTACTTACTTACTTACTTACTTACTTATCCTCTTGGTCCCGACACTAGGCCACAATCGTACACTGCCACTGAACCCTGCCTCGTGCTTTTGCCTATATTGCATCCCAGATTAGCCCCATCCACTTCAGCTCTGCCATCACAGTCCTTCGCCAGGTTTTCTGTTGTCATATACTGTATACAATATAATCTGCTTAAATCAGGGAATCATGATTCAGTAGGTCCTGCACATATGGTTTTTCAACTTTTTTGTAATTAGAAATTCTTTCCAATATAAACTTTATTATTACGTTTTTATTTACTTATATTATATATTTGCTATATTTTTCATTCATATTTGTGTTATAAATCCTAACCTTAGGAGTAGGCTATAGTGTATAATGATACCTGAATAACTGACACCTACGTATGTACTGTACTCCCCTCTTGTGGGCGCTTTTGGTAATGCAAACGGTCGCCAGACTGTGTCATACAGTAGCATCATCCCCGCCCCTCCCCCTCTTGTCCCCCTCCCCAACCGCTTCACAGTTGGTTTTGTCATCGGCCCTGAGGTGGCGGGCAGGTCGGCCAAGAGAAACGTCTCCCAGCTCGCTTTGCGAAAAAGGACACGTTTTGAGGAGCTCTGATTTACTGTCCACCAGTTGCGAGGCTGTCCTCCTCTTTTGTCTCCCCCTGTACCCTGAAAGAAATTATTTCTCTGCTCTGATTTGATCTCAGAGATTTGGGGGGTTATTATTCAGGATTCTCTCTCAAAAGGTTTCAGACATGTTAACGATCTTACCATATAATAGCTGTGAACTGTTTACTGTTGTTTATCGCTTTTTTGGTAGAGAATTTCCCACAGTCAGGGATCTGTTGTCTGTGATAACGAGGAGATGCTATAGGGATTTTAATGGAAAGCTGTTGGCAGTTATGCAATAACAGCAGCTGATGATTTAATGTGTCTGATGTGTTCACCTCAAATGTGTGATTATGTGTTGAAATGAATGACGCACTTCTCCAACATTTGTCCCCTGTGGATTTTGTGTTTCACAATCTTCCATGTTGTTCAATGTTCACACGTGTAGATTATTACCTCCGCCAAGGAGGTAATGTTTTCGGTCGTGTTGGTTTGTCTGTCTGTCAGCAGGATAACTCAAAAATTAATCAACAGATTTGGACGAAACTTTGTGGAGTTGTTGGTAATGACCCAAGGAACAAGTGATTAAATTCTGGTGGTGATCGGGATCACGAACCGGAACCAGGACCTTTTTAAAAGATTCTTCACCATTGCTGGCCTATAAATCTATTCTAGACGCCCCTAGTGACCGCAAATTGAATTGCGGGCCAGGGCAAAACATTCCCGTTTCTAACTCCACTAAAGAAGGCAGAAAGCGAGGGTGTAACATAGTCAAATTTTCTATCAAACAGGTTCCTTGGTGGAGGTCTGCGCTCTCTGAGTGCTTCTAGTTAGTTGGTGTTTCTGTTGTGTTTGTATCCAGGTACCACCCACGCGTCCCTTGCTAATGATGCTCCACAGTCCCTTGTGTTATTTGCATGCTCTTGTGTCTTTAGTTTATTACCTTATTTGACAGGGGCCATGCACAGGACCGTTCTTGGCTATTAAGCTCATTCACATCTGTGGTCCCTGGTCAGGGAGCAATGAAACAAACACACATTAAAAACATGGACCATACATGCCCTATGGTTGCCAAGGTACACACTAAAATCTGTAAAAGCATATTAAAGCATGTCATGTGTTACTTACATTATTGTTTTGTGTTGTGGTGTGTCTATCTAGTTACTACTCGTCTTTTATTGTTACTTGTGCATCATTGTACTGTATTTGTGTTTGGTTTGTGGTGTGTGTATCCTGCTAGTACCTGGATTGTGTTGTGACTAGGTACTTGTTTTGTGCATATGCAGGTACCACCCAGTTCATGTTGATTAACCTGTGCATGCTTATGTACAGTATGTGTTTGTCTGTCTGTATCCACTACACGGCTTGTGTTATTTACCCGGCTTTGGTATATATTATTGTTTTTGTGTTGTGATGTGTTTGCATCTAGGTCAGTGGTTTTTAACCTCTGTTGAACAAACGCCCCCTTGACCTACTAATAAGCCTACTAAGGCCCCCTTGACTTCATCATTATAATGCCAATGCAAACCCTTAGTATTAAAAAAATAGCATAGACTATTAGATGTACGCCGTTCATGTCCAACTTTTATAGTAAAACTTTTTCTCATACTTCAGACATAATAAAGTTTAATCGGGTATAGTTTCCGTCTTCATCAGAGAGTCACATGGATGTTGATGCATGACGTGCTTTGGTTTATAGACTGTTGCCTCCCCATCTGCATCTATAAGTCCTGCCTCTTCTCAGCTGTCTCCTTCTCAACACACTCAAAGGCTCCCCAATGCCCCTGTTAAGAAACACTAATCTAGGTACTACATGACTTGTGGTGTCACTCACTGATTGCCCTGTATTTGTGCGTGTGTGTGTGTTTTGTGTGTTTTGTGTCCAGGTACTACCCAGCTCTGCGGACATTGGAGCAGCTAGAACAGAACTGCCTGCCGCAGGCGGGAGAGTACCGCTTCTGCACCATCATGGCCGAGAACATCCACTGCCTGCGGGAGCGCATCCGGGACGAGTCCATGTCCGACCTCAAGGACTTCCTGGAGAGTATCCGCAAGCACTCGGACAAAATTGGCGAAACAGCGATGAAACAGGTAAACGGATATTCAAAGAGTTTGTTTTAGTTTCGTTGATAACATTTTTGTGGGGTTTCATACCTTTTTAGTATTCAGATAGGCGAGTGGCAGAGACAGGAACTGATTGGGGAGAGAGAGATGGGGAAGGATTGGGAAACGACCGGGCAGGAACTGAACCCAGGTCCCCGTCTAGTCGTTTGCTGTTGATCACTTATATAGCAAAGGGGAGTAGAGTAGTTGCCCTGCCGGGACCATCAGGGGTGCCAAACAGGGGCTCTGAACGCTACACCAAAGAGCCAGGCTCCTTGGCATGACAGTCAGAGCACACCCATAATCCAAGTGATGGCCACTCCATCAGAGCTTGGCTTTTGAAAGTAACTTGTGTGGAACCACCATTCTTGACACATTGAAAACAGCATTAGAGCTGAAATTTCCCTGGCCTCACCCCTTGTACTGGGCACTCCATTTCTTCCCAGAGGTCATCATAGCAATCTGCATGTAAAGCTTGAAAAAAACCTTCTTGAACACACTTAAAGTGGTGGAAAGAGGATACGCCAACCCTCTAAAGTTCAAATCCCCCCCCACCACCACCACCACCACCACTTTGCTGGGCACTCAATCTCTTCCCCGAGGGCACAACATTCCACACGTGAAGCTTCACAAAAAATCTTAGTAAGCACTCTTGGAGAGATGGAGAGAGGATTCCCTAACCCTCTTCCAGAGAGGTGGAAGGCGGATGCCCTAACCCTCTTCCAGAGTTCAGATCTCCCCTGTAGCCCTCCTCTCACCCCTCGTGCTGGGATGCTATTCACAGCAGTCCTGGCTCTTCACAGTCTTCCTAGAGGTCACAGCATTCCACAGCGTAATGGAGAGCAGCATTATGGGAAGGCAGCAGGCCTCCTACAGTCTCTTTGCCCTCCTCTCCTCTCCTCTCCTCTTGTTTGCTCGCACAGTTGCCCGGGAGCAGAGTCGAGAGTTGACAGTCTGTTTTGAGTTGACAGAGTGTGTTAAATTGTTTGATAAAATCTTCGAGGGCAATGCTGTTTTTTTTGCTGTCTTAGTAGTGTTTTGGATGGTGTGTGTGCGTGTGTGTCTGCGTTTGTGTGCGTGCTTGTGTGTGCGTGCGTGTGTGCGTGCGTGCGCGCGCGTGTGTGTGTACACTAACACACATGTTGCTGTTGGCGCGTTTGGCCCTCCTCACTGCATGGCTGGAGGAGGAAAGACAAAAGCAAACCATGTGAGAGGGGGTCTCGTCTGGACTCTGAGAAATCAACTGAAATGTCCTCATGTGTTGGTTGGGCTTTCATTAGACCAAGATGGGAAAAGAAGGGGGTGAAGGAACGGGGCATTTCCCCTTGCCAATATACTTGAACAATACACTTACTCTTCTATTCTTCTCTCTCTCTGCTTTTCACACATACTGTGCACACAGAATCTCACAGATGTGATGATACATCTCTGCCTTTTTTATTGAGGATGTCTTCTTGCTGTAGTTGTTGTCTCAATTTGTCCCTGTCTGTCTCAGTTCTGCCTCCAGTCTTGCTTACCTTTTAGCTCCCTGTTGGACGTGAGCGTGCTTCTGTCCTCCCTCACTGCCCTCTCCTCTGTGTTTGGCAAAGAAATAGATGGCAACCATCAATAAGAACTCATTGTTCATCTCAGCAAAAGAGCAAGCAAACAAACATTTAAACAGTCCTCTCCACAAAAACCACTTTGTGCATGCAGTACATGTTTCCTTTTGTGAGAAAGTAGAGTTTGATTGGTAAGCGCTTATGACTTGCATTAGCTCCAGTCTGTTTGCATTCATTACTCTGGTTGCCTCTTGCCGTCGGAGCCTGTAGATGATTATGCTCTCCTGGATTAGTCTTGAGAATGTGTGTCCTCTGGTGGGATGGCAGTAGAAACCCAGGAGAGGAGACAGTCAGCAAATTGCAGACAGGACTTTTCTCTCTGGACCCATTTCACCGTGGATGGGGAAACATGTCAGAGTTTAGCGTCCAGGCAGCACTCAACATCCTTTGAAGCACAGTCACAATATGATATCCAGGATCTGTTGTTTAGGAACATCTTTCTATGGGGGCTAGTGGTGGAGAAAAACACATTTCTGTCCTGGAGTCTTGTACTATCTTGTTGATTCGGGCCTTAGAGTGTTACTATGATGTGTTTTGCTTTGTGGGCACTTTGAGGCGCGTTGTCCTACAGAGGCTGGTTGAGATCCTCCTCTGGAGATCATCCCACGTTGAGACCTGCAGGATGTTTGTGGGATGCACGCTTGTTCAATGGGACGGACTTGTTCTGGACCATGAAAATGTTTCCCCACACTCCGAGTCCCAGGGAAGATTTTGTTTTTTTCCCCCTCATATTCTCATGTATCTGCCGGTTACTGTCAGTGATGGGGATTTATTTAATAAGAATATTTAATGTTCTCTTGTCACGAAACTGTGTCTTGCGATCTTGCAAAACATTTGGAGCAATTGGAACTCAATCAGCTTTCTTCTAGATTTTAAGTTGCACATTACCTAAATCTATATGCTGCCCTTTGTTTTATGACAAGTTCTCATCACAATTTACAGTATTGCTATGAATATGGGATTTCATCTTGGTCTTGGTCTTGTGGTCTTGATCTTTGTAAAAGACACAAAGAGATACTGCTTCGAGTTTTGTGCACTTGCTGTTTGTGATGAACTGGCATTGAAGGTCATAGGCTGCCATTTAGGTCATTTTTGCTCTGAACTGTGTGCGGTGCCTGTGTCTTTTAGATGTGAGCGATTCTGTGAACTAGGGTTGTAACGATACTCTCTTGATTTGCTAAAATATTGTTACAACCCTACTGCGAACCTTCATAAAAAACAACAGCCATCTAGCATTGCCTTCCCTGAACATGGGATTGGCACAGCATCCCCTAAGAGAGTTGAAGTCATAACTGTACAAGCAGCATTTGCACGAACAGCCAATGCATGCCATGCTGTAACATTAGAAATGCATCGCTTCTCATAACTTCTCAGCATCCCGTGCTGCACTTAACACTACTGTATGCTTTTGACCTTGACTGTATTTTAAACCTTGGCACTAAGTGCACGAGCACATTCTATGAGATCCAAAGCTAATATGGCATACTGGGCATTTTCCCGGTGGGCCGATAGTCCCCAGGGGCTGATGCTGTTGTTTTTTGTTTGTTTGTTTATTTGTTTGTTTGTTTGTTTTTTTCTTTGGGACTTTTTATACTGTTCTCAGTGGACTGTCTATACTGATAACAGGACATGGCATGAAAACAGGTTGTATGTGTGAGGGGCCAGGTTAAGCCAAAACTGCCTGGGTGTTTTCTTGTTCCCAGTCCAGTACTGATTATATCCCGTATAATGCAACATTGAGTCTAGGTCCCCTTTGCAAATTACTTTGGATTAGTATTATGAACTTAACATGTTACACAATTTTCTCAACTTCTCTTACCTAACATTCCCCCTACTCTCCTTGACTTTCCCCTCGTCACTTGATGGGGGCTACTGGCCAGATCTGGTAGATTTTTTTGTTCATATCCATGACATTCCTCATTTGCCAATTCAGATGTGGATCAGTTTTATGATCAAAAGTAAATGACAGGCCTGTCTTATGGTAGTGAAGGAGCAAGACTTAGATATAGAATTAGATATGGCTATACCACCCTAGCTTGCCTTGTAAATGGAGGCTACATGTTTGTTTATAGCAATCTCTTTGTGGACCTCTGGAGGACCAGTGGTCCCTGGACCACACTTTGAGAATCACTCTTCTAAACCGGTGATTTTTAAACTGAGGGCCGGGGCCTACTGGTGGGCCTTGAAGGTATTCTATTAGGGCCTTGTGAAATAAAATGCAACTCAAAAGTGTGTGTGTGTGTGTGTGTGTGTGTGTGTGTGTGTGTGTGTGTGTGTGTCTGTGTCTGTGTCTGTGTCTGTGTCTGTGTCTGTGTCTGTGTCTGTGTCTGTGTGTGTGTGTGGCTGTGGCTGTTGACTATTAATTACCTCTGTCAAGGAGGTTATGGTTTCTGTCGCGTCGATCTGTCTGTCTGTCTGTCTATCTATCTGTCAGCAGGATACCTCAAAAGGTTATGAACGAATTTGGATGAAACTTTGTGGACTTGTTGGAAATGACAAAAGGAACAAGTGATTGCATTTTGGTGGTGATCCGGATCACGAGCCGAAACCAGGATTTTTTTTTTAAAGATTCTTCATCATTGCGGTATAGGGCAGATTTGGACATTCCAGACCTCCACAAAAAGAAAGAAAGACAAGTGTGTAACATAGAACATTTGACTATCAAACCGCTTTCTTGGCGGAGGTCTGCACTCTCTGAGTGCATTTCTAGTCTGAGTTTTATTGTTTATGGGGTCAGAGGTGGGCCATGGTAAGCATTTCAAGTTGGAATTTTGGAAAAGGTTGGGAAACCCTGCTCTAGACGCAAGAGGCGTACACAGACGGTTTCCCGATTCGAGGCGGTCTGCACTGCTCTGACTGTGCAGGCTGTGAACTCTGTGGTGGTTGGTGCGGTCGGCCAAGTCATTAGTTAGTAATTTTACAGCATCATCCCACCAGTTGTCCTCGAAAGTCACTTCTGCATTCTTGGCTTGGTGTCCTTCCGATGACAGTCCAGACTGGATCATCTGGGTCATGATGACTGTCAATTGACCCCCTTCTCCACCCTGCTCCATGTTTATTTTGTTGTTTTGGGAGTGTGATTAGGCACGGAAAAAATAAATAACAGCGTTCATGGAGAGTTATGATGGGATGAAGGTAGACATGCATTCGTTCCACCATTTCTTTGTTCTGGTGAATATAATTTAAGGACTGTCCTGTTTTTTTCATTGGAGCTGAGGTACATAAAATAAAACCGATTTTTAGTCAACCATCATTCTTGACAATCAAATAGATGGATAGATAGCTAAATAGACACATAGATATAACCTTTATTTATCCCCAAGGGGAAATTCTTGTTCCAGGTTGCTCTGTATAGGTAAAAAATAGATAAAAAGATATTAAAAAGATAGTAATAATAAGGTGATTTTTACCCCTTGTTCACTCCCCCCCACAAGGTGGAGGCAGAGGCCACCATAGTGAAGAGACCCGTGCCCCCCTCTCCCCTCTCTCCCCTCTCCCTCATCCCTCCAGCAGCATACAGGAATGTTGCTTCAGGACTTAACAGAGATTTAAACCCTAGTAACCCTCGCTGACAAAGTGGTTGTCAGAGAAATACTTGCCAAAGCCTCAAATTCCAGCCTTCTAAGTCTGTTTTCTTGCATGTGGTCTCTGAGAATGTCATTCTCTCTCTCTCTCTCTCTCACTCTCTCTCACACTCTCTCTCTCTCTCTCTCTCTCTCTCTCTCTCTCTCTCTCTCTCTCTCTCTCTCTCTCTCTCTCTCTCTTCTCCTCTCTCTCTCTCTCTCTCTGTCTCTCTCTCTCTCTCTCTTTCTCTCTCTCTCTCTCTCTCTCTCTCTCTCTCTCTCTCTCTCTCTCTCTCTCTCTCTCTCCAAGTTTCTTTTCTTTTTCAGTTTCTCCTCTGTCTAGGTTGCTATATCTCTCAGTCTCTCTACTGTCTGTGTAAATGCGTCCCTCTACATGCTCTTTCTATTTGCTATGTGTTTACTGTAGTGTGGGTGGACTGTAACGCTACAATACAGTTGGCTCTGGCCCTATTGTGCAATACCATAGGCCCTTTTTCTGTCCGTGCAACTTCTGGTAAACCCCAGCCAGGTTGGTAGGAGATCTTGCATTCATTACATCAGAGCTGCCGTGGGCTTAGCAGGCCAATGTCAGGATTTGTCAAGCTCTCATTTGAATGTGTGCGTGCATGCGTGTGTGAGTGTGTGAGCCGCCTGCCTACCCATAGGAGTGTGGTGGTTACCCCACGCTAGCATCCTGGCTGCAGCTAGTCTGGTCACGTCCTCCCGTTCCGATGCGCACGGTAGGAGATGCCGCAGCCCCTCACCGCTCTCGGCTTGGCGGAGCCACAGACACGAGGTCACCTTATCTGACTGGCCGCCGTGTTCCCGCTCAGCTCCTGACCGAGCTCTGTGGTGGTGGCGGGCCAAAAAAGCTATTTCCAGACTTTTGCCTTGTCTGTCAAATTTTGTTTTTGCTTCTTTCGCTTTAATTTTCGTTGGCTTATCGTCTCCGCAAAAGGATTGCAAGTCGATCGCAATCAAAGAAAGGTCCACGTTGCTGCCTATGAAATTACAAGTTCAACATCGTATATGAAAAAAGGTTCTCTGGCCTTCCATGACTGCACTTTGCTGTTCTAATGGTAATTCTAGTAGCTTGAATGAACAGTTGGTGAGGGCATTAAATATGAACATTATTCCACAAGTGCTTATCTACTAGCATAGATTTGTATGCACTGTACACAGTCACTATGGCAATATTGAACATTTTCCTCAATTTTTTTTCATTTTGTCTGATATATATCATTTGCATTTCTTTACCTCTGTCACTCTCTGAATGTTCTTTATTTTCCAGTTTATGCGAGAACTTGAGTGACGGATGTAAAGAAATGTCCAGTAAACTGTCAATGTTAGACAATGTTGGCCGGCAAGTACCATATGAACGTGTCTTGTACCCTGGAATAGGAAGCTGACCCTGTACATCGGAAACTGCAACCGCTTTTTCCAAAGGTGCACGTTTGAGCTAAGGGGTTGACCTTGCTTATTAGACATACTTACTGTAGACAAAAAAAAAATGCAAGTATTTCCCGTAGTTTTTTTGTTTTTTCCAATAAGAAAGGTTATGCATGTAATCATGACTAAGAATGACTAACCAAATGACTTCCACGGATCACCTCTCTCTGCCGCCACAATTCTGGAGTCCTGTGTAACAGGTCAGATTAGTCGGCCTGCGCGGGTCATAGGCTAGTCATCAGCCCCTCTAATCCCTCTGCACTGTGGCCCTCACGACAGATTTAGATTTATTTGGGTGCAGGAACACGTTGGTGGTCCACCCCCCACCCCTCTCCTTTCAACCCCCCCCTCCATACACTTGATGCAGCATTCCACCACACACACACACACACACACATACACACACACACACACACACACACACACACACACACACACACACACACACACACACACACACACACACACACACACACACACACACACACACACACACACACACACACATTACTGTGCCACCTAACAGCTACACAGATACTCTTGCTTTTATAACACGACCCAACACCTTTACATCACCATCTACCACCGTTTCCATCCACTATAAGCCCAAAAGACTGAAACGGCCCAGCTCACTAATAAGAGAAGGTGATTTGCCACAGGAGGGGAGAAGGAGAGGGAGGGGGAAGAGGGAGGGGGAGATGGAGAGAGAATGAGAAGAGGGAGAGGGAGAGGGAAGGAGATGGAGAGGTGTGGTGTGGTGTGGTGGCATGAGGAGAGCAGTTGTGTTGGGTTAGAATAGTGTTTCTCAACGGGGGCTCTACAGCCCTCCAGGGGGTGTTGGGGAGCCATAGGGGGTTGTTGAGAAGGATAAATCTGAGAGGCTGCTGTGCTTAGTTGACATTGGGGTGCATTAGTCCATTTTGTTTTTTAATAGGGGGGGCACTGGTAGGCTTATGAGGAGGGAGCAGGGGTCCAGGGAGCGTTGGTTGAAAAAAAGGTTGAGACACGGGCTTAGAAGGAGAGCGGATGGGTTGGGTTAGAAGGAGAGCGGATGGGTTAAAAGGAGAGCGGGTGGGTTAGAAAGGGGTTTGGGTTGGGTTAGGAGGAGAGCGGATGGGTTAAAAGGAGAGCGGTTGGGTTAGAAAGGGGTTTGGGTTGGGTTAGGAATACAGCGGATGGGTTAAAAGGAGAGCAGGTGGGTTAGTTCAGGAGGAGAGTGGTTTGGTTGGAGAGCGGTTGGGTTGGAAAGGGGGTTGGGTTGGGTTGGGTTGGGTTAGGAGGAGAGTGAGTGGGTGGGTTGGGTTGGGTTGGGAAGGGGCTCGAGCCGCAAGGTCCTGCCCGTGACTGGCTGCCATGCTGCTGGAATTCAGGCAGGCTGGCTGCTGCTGTGGCTGCTGCTGCAATGTGCCTGTGATTTGTTTTAATTCCACTAATGAATGATCTGAAAATAAATAAATCAGGGGATCCAGGGAGAGTCTGAGAATGGTTTCATTGTGTGCCACACAAGGCAAGGCAAGGCAAGGCAAGGCAAGGCCAAGGCAAGGCGAGGCAAGATGGTGTGCGTGTGTGTGTGTGGGTGGTGGGGGGTGGTTGTGGGTGTGTGTGTGGTCAAGGCTGGATACTTTAGGTTCTAATGCACCCTTCCCCCACTCAGTTCTCTTTCTATCTCCACCATCCTTTCATTCTGGTGTGTGCGTGCCTGTGTGTATCCCATGCCCTCTCCCGTCTCCGTTCAGCCATCCTAAGCTTTTATTCATGTGTTCTTTTTTTCTGTTGGTCTTACCCTTCCCATCTTCTTTCTATCCCTTTCTTTTCCTTTTCATCCCTTTCCTTCTCTCTCTCTCTCTCTCTCTCTCTCTCTCTCTCTCTCTCTCTCTCTCTCTCTCTCTCTCTCTCTCTCTCTCTCTCTCTCTCTCTCTCTCTTCCCCCTCTTAATCTCTCCATCCATTTCTTTCTGTGAATGGATATGTAGTTGCTCAGTCTGGCTTACTACACAGATTAATGGGAAACACATTGCCCTGCCTGTGAAGCAGAAGATTGATTACCTATATCTAGTTACCGAACACACACACACACACACACACACACACACACACACACACACACACACACACACACACACACACACACACACACACACACACACACACACACACACACACACACACACACACACACAGACCTCACAGGAGAGGAAGTTATATGGTTGTCACACTTATTGACTGCACATTAGAGCCTGCGTCTACTGGAATAGCATGGCTCCACCTTCCTCTGTCTGTCTGTCTGTCTGTCTGTCTGCCTGCCTTTTTTCTTGTTTCTGCAAGATGATCTAGGCAGCATATACCACATCTCTTCGCCTTGTCTCCTGAAATATGGAATTAAGGCAGCACCACACACGTCCAGAAAGCCTGGCAGAAATAGTTTAATCATCTCTGACCACAATTATTAGATGAACTGTGATATTGTGTTGAAATGACGTTTGAGCCCTTGAGTCTGTGTGGAAAACTGCCCTGAGAGTCTTAAGCAGGTGTCAGGAAAACCCGAGATTGCGGTGCTTGGCTCAAACAACCTAAAATGTATGCTTATGAAAGAAAAAAGCTTAAATCATTTATTGCTGTAAGTGTTGAATTTGTTCAGATGTACTACGATTATTTAGGCCAGTGTTTCCCTCTGTTCTGGGAACCTTCAATATAGCCCATATTCAATGTGCAGTGAACTATTCTCTACATTCCAATTCATTATGGATGTGGTTAAATCTAAAAACTAACTGTAAGTAAATCATATCCTTTCTAAATAAAAGTATTATTTGTATACTCGTTTTCATCTGCCATGATTTGTCCTCCAATTTGTAGCCCCTCATTGCACGCCGTGCCTCCAGTCCAGTGGCACGCTGTAATAGTCGTTGAAAAGTTAACGACCATAGTACTACAAAACTATGACATAACACAGGGCCTTTAGTAATACACTACAACTTGACCATTGCCATTCTGGTAACCGCAAACTTATAACACTGTGTCCTAATGGGTTAAGGGCCCATGTTGTGATACCTGCACTCAGGTCTGTGAGTTTAGGTTGTCCTTGATGACCTTTGCCTGGTGCCTACCCCTTCTACTCCCACCTTTTCTAATGGGACATCAGCAGGGGCAGGTCCTTCATGAACCTCTCCACCCATGACAAAGGCCCCAGCGTGGGAAGAGACCCTGGGAAGATTGGGTGTCCCCCCTCTGCTTCGTCCCATCTTGCGTCACCATTGACGTCCAACCTGCCATTTACCAAAATATTTCAAGTGGATCCATTGCACTTGGAGTCGCTGACAGACAAGGGAGAGCAGCAGTTTGCTGGGAGCACAATGAAGGCACATGGTGGTTGTGATTGTAAGGCTGTAATGGGGTTCTCCTCAAGGGACCTCTATTCTCCTTTAATACCCATCCTGGAGGGCTCCACTTCAAGCTCTTGTGCTTTTTTAATTTATTATTTTTCTCAGACCTCTGAAAGTCTGAAATTCTATTGTCACTCGCCGTGATGGGGAAGTGGCAGAACCCTCCATTCTTGCTGGTCTTGCACGTCTCCAAAGTCTGAGGCACTAACGAGTGCCTCACGGACGTGCACAAAAGCTGATGACGCATTTGCAGACGTCAGGACGATGGTTTGACGCAGTCTTCAGGGAAGGTTCCCCCACCACTTTTTTGTTTTCTCGAGAGGGCATCCTTAATTACGTTTTTTCCCCCGGACCTCTCAACGCCGTCTTGCTTTTCTACCATGACCCTTCCCACTTGCTGGAGAGATATGGTGGCTGAAGGGGTTCATTGAAAACGTCTTTTCCTCTGTGTCAGAATGGCAACCCATGTGTGTGTGTTCAAATTAAATTGTGTAGTGGTCATGACTTACGCAGGTTCTCTAATGTGTTCAGACTGGGTAACTATCCTTGAATATAATGTGGAATGGAGAAGAATGGAGATGCAAAATGTGCTCAAAAGGATTTAAAGCTCCTCTACTTTGTTATTAGATATTGTGAGGAAAACCGTAACGGTCAGTTCATACTTGGAGATACACTGTATGCAGTGAGGCGAAGTTGAAGAAGCCACAAGAGAAACATGGACGCAACCAAACCATCAATGATCCTTGAACACAACTCAGGCCAACAAGGACATGAACCATCTGACTCTCTGAACCCCTCTGTTCTATACTTTTTTCACAGAAAAATATAAAATATAGTCTTGGCCTCTCTAGATCCCAATAAGCACATTTTTAAGGTTCCTTTGTCAGTCTTTTTTTGTTTGCATCGTGCTTTCTGATGTAGAATTTCCCCGTCTTTACTGAGTCCTCATCGTGGTTTGCAGGCCCTGAAGGTTAGGAGGAAAATTCTTCTCTTGTGAAGGAAAATAATTATTGGTTAGGTAAAATCTGTCCCCCCTCATCCAACACCAAGTAAACATGCTCATGGTGGAACTTTGTCTCTCTGGAGGCTTATACAGTGCATTCCTTGTTTTGTTTTGATTGTATCCAGCTAAGAGCTCTGTGAGGTTCTCCTCCAAGCTGAAGCGACACTGGAGAGAGCGCGTATATGTTTGATGGTTGCGTACTTGTCTTTTATTTTATTATTATTATTTTTTTACTTTGTCTTGCTCTTACTCCTTTGCATACCTTGGCATGGACCATGCACTTATGTCTCATGTAGATAAATAATTGAATAGTATATATTCAGTAGCCTTAGTCTGACCTAAATTGGTCTATGGATGCAAAATAGACAGTACTCTGAAGGTGTGGCAACACTGAAAAGTTAGTCGAGTGTTTTGTACCAAATCAGATTAGATTAGATTCGTTATTGTCCCATAGGGATATTTGGCACAATGCTTAAAAACAAAGCTGCAGTGTGCTCCAGCAACTGCTTTCAAGTGATGTTTTGTCCCTCCGTGATGCACCTGCAAGCTGAGGGATGATGCGATGAGTCCCAATTGAACTGCAAAATAGACAGTATTTTGTGTTTTTAATAAATGTAAATTGCCAAAGTACAACTAAGTGATTGAATAAGTAGCAAACTATGTAAATCATGGTAAATAATAATACATGATAAGCTTGACTAATGGACTTTCTTGTGTTAATCTGCAGGCTCAACAACTCAGTAACCAAACAAATAAATTGGTATTAAATGGACTGATGTTTTTTGTGTTTATCTGCAGGCTCAACAGCAGCGCTCCATGAACAGTGCGGGCATGCAGCAGCCGCAGCAGCGAGGGGGGAGCGGCCGACGCGCCCGGAAGGAGATGGCCATCACTGAGCTGGAGGGCCAGAGCGGCAGCCCTCTCTCCGAGCAGGACTCTGGCATCCTGGACGTGGAGGACGAAGAGGAAGACGAAGAGGACGAGGTGAGCTCCGACCTCTAACCTCTAACCTCTAACCTCTAACCTTCTTGTGAAAGTCAGAAGGTCAAGTTCAGGACGTCTCTTGTCTGTGAACGCATATCCTGGATTTAGCTTGATTGCTGGAAACATTGTGCCTGTGATGGTTTGATCAGTGTCTGACAGATGGCTATGGCCAACTCGATCCAGATTTGTGAAAAAGGAGAAAGGATTCTGACATGAGGGGTCCCGACCATGTGAGTCACTCCCCCATAATGAACAAAAGATTTCATTTATTTGAGAGCGCAGGCAAGGGTGGTGATCTGCCAATGACCTGCTTGTGTCTGGTAATCTGAGGTGATGTGTGTCTGTCTTGTTTTCATTGTCTCAGTGTGGACTACCAGTCTTACCCTCATACTCTACGTGCTCTATGCATCCATTCTTTCCCCATCATTCTTCCATCCTACAGTTTCTGTCATTTTATTTACCATTTCCTTTTTTCTTTTGTCTTCCTTCTTTTCCTAGTTTAATTCAAACCACGGCCCCCTGCCCCCAAAACCCCTCTTGATTTCCCCTTCTGCTGCTGTCTTTGTGGCTTCTGGCTTAGGGCCGGGCCTGGCGAGCCCCGGGCCTTCCCCTTTTCTTAATGGACCGTCTCGTTTCTGCAGTAGTTTAGTGTCATTAGGGCCGTCTCATTCCCCTGGGGCAGGGGTGTGTCGTGAGGAGCATGTGGAACGTGATCTCCACACAGTGGATGGTAATGATGCTGAGAGGAGAGGAGACAGGGTGGGAGAGGGAGCGGGAGGGGAGGAGAGGGTCTGTAAACTCATCTGGACCCAGCAGCACTGCGGAGCAGCTACGAGTGACATCTCACACGTAGCCCTCAGCTGTTTTTAATGCTGGTGTTTTTGTTGACGTCTGCCTTGATGTTGTAACAACACTAGTGAGTCCTCCTTGTCCGTAAGGGGTGAGCTACAGTATACCGGAAATAAGGCAAATTACATAGGTCACGGTGCGGTCGATGTTGAGATTTTTAAACTCTTGCCAACGGGACCACTAATGACGCTCAGTCCCTGATGCGTTGGATAGGGAGCTATACAGACTTTCTGGAAGCTAAGGCTGACATGTCAGGGGGAAAAAAAGAACCAGGGCAAAACTCTTGAGAGCTGCAATGTGGTGAAGCCACAACCACAGCAAGTTTGGAGTTACAAGGAGAAGTTGTAATGGCAACGATCCATACACAAAGGGCCAAATGTTTCGAAAGCTCACCACACGAGCAACTACTGACCTCAGCTTGAGAAGATGCAAGCAAGGCATGTCTCCTATGAAATGTCCACGACCACCTTGTTTCCTGTGATCCTCGGGATGTGTTGATGCCCAAATTATAGTCTTGTCATAAGTGAGATGGTGCTATTTAGCACTTAGTCTGGTACCCATAGGCTTCGCGTGGAGAGCCTTGTGGATAGGAATATTCCTCAGTGGTCGTGTGCAGACATGCTAGCATCTAAGTAGCAGCCACAGTGCAAGCTGTTTTGATTTACTTAATGCCAAGGAAACGGCTGTCTGTTCCTTCACGCCATTGCACGGCACTGGGTAGTTCACCCACCACACCACAATATTACATTACAGTTCACAGCTGCTTTAATCCAAAGTGACTCCCAGGAGTGGAGATAACGAACAATGTACAAAGCCTGAGGAGAATACAGGATACACAGGCATACCAAGGTTAGTCCAGGTGAGTAGGGTTGCGCTGTAGTTTGTTATGGGGGGAAACTGTCATATGAAGGAAGTCCTCATATGTTTTTTTTTTTTTTTAAATGCATGGGCTTTTATGCCTTTATTAGATGGGACAGCTTCAGACGGTGACAGGAAGCGACTTGGAGGCGGCGGATCGGGAAATGACCTCGGGCCGGAATCTGACTCGGGTCCCCAGCGTAGCGGTGCATTGCCCTACCGTATGAGCCATGGCAGGGCACTCATATGCTTCTTGACGGCTGAGTGAGATGGCGATATACTTCCCTAATAACTTTCATGAATGCTTTTGAATTTTTTTGCATAATTCATTCATCATGTTCGATGACGGGCAACATAAGTGGACTAAACGTTAAGATCGACATCTCAGTCACATCAGTGTGCGACTTGCCTGAGAATCCAGTGCCACGAGTTTGTTTTAATGAGGGGAACTTCATTGAACCTCTGCCTCTGCAAAAGAAAAACACAACACTTCTTATAAACGATGCGGTCGAACGTCTGATACAGCAAAGGCTTCCACACATGGTTTCGTTAACCCCCTAATTATGTGCTCTGACCACCGGGCTTGCAACGGGGACCATCCGTCATAAAACCCATATCCCTCTCCTCCCATGCTACAAGCACATGTGCGGTTTAGATATCTGTTGACCTGACTGTAAGGACCTGTTCTTGACCTGCTCTACTCCCCTCATCACCCCTCCACCTCCACCCTCCGCCCTTCCCCGTACGTGCGTCACCGTCGTAGCCTTTCCTGTGCGGGCCGAGTCGACGCACCAGCTCCATCTGCTCTTCCCATCTCTCGGTGCCCACCGCCACGGCCTGCATCCTGTCAAGAACCCAAGGTGGTGCCAACGCTGCCAGCTCACGGTGGCACACCACGTCAATGCCTCCTTGGCCTTTCTTGCCCTCGGCCTCCTCCTTGACACGACGTGAGCTTGCACCACTCCACCGCAGCGCGCCGAGGGAGCTTTTCAAAACGTCCACTGCACGGCTCAGCGCAAGGCGCGGAGGCTGTTTGTTTGCTGCGCGCCCATTGTTTGACATGGCTCTTCCTCTCCGAGCCGCTTTGATGGGTGCCGTGGCCCGCGCTTTTGCGCCGTGTTTGTTTTTTGTGTTGAGTTGAGTGTTCCTGGTGGTTCCGTGGGAGGGAGATGAAAGCTGGCATTGTTTAGGCAGCCCCAGCTCTGGGGAAAACTAAGCAGCATTCCCAAAAAGAAGAAGGATGGAACAGGTTTCAGATGGGTGTGTGTGTGTGTGTGTGTGTGACTGTGTGTGTGTGTATCTGTGTGTGTGTGTGTGTGTGTGTGACTGTGTGTGTGTGCGCGCGCGCATGTGTGTGTGTGCGTGCGTGAGTGCGCGTGTGCGTCTGTTTACTGTATGCCTGTGGGGAAGGGTTGGGTAACAATTTTTATGTGCACAGTGAGAAGTAAATAGTCAGCTTTTTTGTCCAGTTAAAAAGTGTTTTCTTTTTTTCCCCATCTCGCTTTCTCTCTGTGTGTCTCTGTCCTCTCTGTCTGTCTTCCCCGTATGTCCTCCTCTGTTCCTCTCTCTCTGCAGGTGCCCGGCGCACAGGAACTGGTGGACTTCTCTCCTGTCTACCGCTGTCTGCACATATACACCGTCTTGGTAAGTCACCTCTGCATGTTCTCCTTATGAGCGACGACACCATGCAAATGACTTGACCGTACTGTAATATACAGTCACTGCACCACACCCACAGTGCTGAGAAGATCCATGACTCTGGACGGCCCGACCCACCACCAGCCCTCCATTTCTTTTTACCACCAAATCAGGAAATCATGACTGGACGTGTATTTGTGTGCTTCATTGGGCCCCATGTGTTGAGGGGCCCTGTATGTGTTTTCCTCAGCTGTTATACAACGGTTACAATCAAGCTCTCTCAATTAGCCAGCCAGCCACCATCTCCTTCTCTCTCTCTCTCTCTCTCTCTCTCTCTCTCTCTCTCTCTCTCTCTCTCTCTCTCTCTCTCGCACTCTCTCTCTCTCTCTCTCTCGCACTCTCTCTCTCTCGCACTCTCTCTCTCTCTCTCTCTCTCTCTCTCTCTCTCGCACTCTCTCTCTCTCGCACTCTCTCTCTCTCGCACTCTCTCTCTCACTCTCTCTCTCTCTCTCTCTCTCTCGCTTTCTCTCTCTCTCTGTTTTTCTTTCTCTTTCTCACACTCTTACTCTTGATCTTTCTTTCTTTCTGTCTTTCTTTCTTTCTGTCTTTCTTTCTTTCTGTCTTTCTTTCTTTCTGTCTTTTTTCTTTCTTTCTTTCTTTCTTTCTTTCTTTCTTTCTTTCTTTCTTTCTTTCTTTCTTTCTTTCTTTCTTTCACTCACTCCCTGCTACCCACCATCATCCATGAGTATTTTTTGTGACTCAGCTTAACCAAATAAACTCTGAGCTCTTGAGTGCCCGGTGGAGGCCCTGGTGGTGCCGGCTGCACTCTGGCTTTGGGCACGGCCATCTCCAGTCTCCAGTCTCCAGGTAAAGGGGCTGCCAGGGTGGAAAGTGGATTTGAATGTCAACCTTTGGCCTTTTAAGGTCAAGCACATTCAGGTCTTGGATGGGATGGAGCCGTCATTCTAGCTTACACGGCTTGTGGGTGAATTTGTGGAAGACTACATCACACACGCACATGCACACACACACGCGCACACACACACAGGCACACACACACAGGCACACACATACAGACACACACATACACACACACACACACACACACACACACACACACACACACACACACACACACACACACACACACACACACACACACACACACACACACACACACACACACAGGCACATACATACAGTACATGCATAGGTATACATGCAGACATTTTCTCTGCACATGCTCTGCAGTGACGGCATCCCTGAGTGGTGGTGAGAACACATTTCCTCCTCGGGAACAATAAACTATTTATCCATCTATGCATATATACATCCATACTCATAAGCACACACACACACACACACACACACACACACACACACACACACACACACACACACACACACACACACACACACACACACACACACACACACACACACACACACACACACACACACACACACACACACACTTGCACACACACACTTGCACACACGCATGCTACATGCTCAGGGGGTAGGCAGTGAAAATTGGTGAGTGGAACATGATGAAGTGTGGAAAGAGGGGAAGTGAAAAGGGTCTCTGAAACACTTTGTCACACACACACACACACACACACACACACACACACACACACACACACACACACACACACTACATGCACACAAGTGCACACACTAGACATGCGCGCGCCCACGCACGCACACACACACACGCACACGCACACGCACACGCACACATGCACACACACACACACATGCACACACACACACACACACACACACACACACACACACACACACACACACACACACACACACACACACACACACACACAGGCGAGGTCAGAAGGTGAAGTGGTTGGTGGAGAGGTGAAGGGGGCATGCCGGGGTTATCCCATGGCTGTCGTGAAAGGGAAAGGGGGCGAAGGTAAACAAACTTAAGGAGTATATCGTGTCTCTTGATAGGCAAAAAGGGTGTTGTTTTTTCTCTCTCTCTTTCTTTCCTCGCGGGGAATGTTGTAGTTTATGTGTTTCCTTCCCATGGCACTGGTCATGACCCCTCGGTCACCCCCGGGTCCTCGGAAACTGATCTCCTTCGCAAGGGGCTGGGGTGTCTGTGTTAGTCGGGTTAGTATTGTCTACCAAGAGCCTGTATATATACACACACACAAGACTTGCTCCCATACAAAATGTAGACCAATTCCAAAGAAGAGCAGAAAGACGTTTTTGTATGTTTGGACAGCAATAAACCCCTGCCCATATGGTCACATTAAAGGTTATAGATAAAGAACGAAGTCATGACCAATGTGAGATAAAAAGATATAATGGGCCAAATGGTGAGAACCGAGAAAAAAGTGTTGAACTTAGATGATGCTTTGGATGTGTGTGAAAGGAGAAGAGTGTAGTGGCCCTCTCTGATGTTCAGGCTGGGCCCCAGTCTCCTGAGAGGAAACAGTTCTCTGCCTCCTCTTCCTCTTCTTCCTCCTCATCCATATCCTCATCCTTGATCTTGCCATCACCAGGGGCCGTGACCTTGGATGTAGTGTTTTTGTCTTCTGGTTGAGGTGTTTTTTTGGGGGGAGCAAAAGGCTTGATGTGTGGTGGCGTTGCATCCAGGGTTCTGGCGGATGAGAGAGAGGGAGTTGGCCGCATTCAAAAATGTGTGAGTAACCGCTTCTTGCCCTCTGCGAGTTGGTGTCAGGGAAAGGCAAAAACGTACATGTAAGTGGCGAGGGAAAAGGCGTGCTTGGCCTGCAGGAAACGCTTCAAGAGTGGCACAGGCCCGAGCGTTCCCAAGGTGTTGACAGGCATGACTTCTTCAACCGGCTTCTGGCTCGTCATATCTCGGCCCGGGCCCGAGGCCTCATTGTTTTGTGTTGTTTTTTTGTGTGACTTCCATGTTTGTTTGGCTTTGTCTTCATTCCATCGCCTTTTTCCCACCGTTGTTTCTTCCCCCCCCCTCCTCGTTTTTTTTTTAAGCGTTTTCTTTTGTTTTTTACCCTTACCTCATCTCTTAAGAGTTCTGTTCTGCTGCTGCTGTTATTCCTTTTAAGTGCATCCAGAGGTGGTAAACACGCCCATGTCCTCTTGACCCCGTGTCTTTGATAGAGTTGCCGCTTGGCCCTGCAGAGGAAACCAGAGGCCAGAGGCATCAGGGAGAACTGGAGAGAAGGTTCTAGGCCAAGTTGGTGGATGTGACCATAGCCCCCGCATTTGAGCGTGACTGGCAACGGGTGCCAATCTCTGACTATTGTTGGACGGCCCCTCTCGTCTCTCCATCTCTTTATTGCATTTTTCGGGGTCGCTCCACGGTTAGGGCCTCCCGCACCAGTGTCTCCATCCAGTCTCGCTTCATTTATTTGAAATATAAACATGGATGTAAAAGCTCATTCCCAATCAAGTTTTTAGCTTTTTTTGAGGGAGTGGGGGGCGGTTGTCAATTTTGTCCTCCCCGTCCTCCATCCGTTTTGACTTACTTGCACCACCCCTCTCCAATCAGAGTTTGAATTCCTCCCTATTCAACTCGAAGCCTGCGAACAATACGCCTTTGTCTGCTACCAAGCGCGTACCTTTCAAATAGGCTATGAAAAATCTGATTAGAATTATGATCAGTGTAAACAGTACGATTCAGCGGGTGCCAACTGCTTCTAGTCAGACCAATGGATCGCCACCCTGTTTCATGACTCGTCTTGCCTGGAATACAGTCGAGCACCAGGTATACATTATCCACCCCGTATCCAGCCACTGCAGCCAAATCCAGCCACTCTGGCCTCAGGTTGCCTGTCTTGGAGGAATGAGGAAGGCTGTCATTTGCAGCTGAACTTTGGACTGAGAGGGTGCGTGTGTGCGTGTGTGCATGCGTGAGGGCGTGCGTGCGTGTGTCAGGGTGCGTGTGTGTGTGTGTGTGTGTGTCTGTCTGCGTGTGTCTCTGTGTGTGGGTCGTTCTGTGTTTCTGTGTGTGGGTCGGTGTGTGTGTATCTGGCTGTGTGCGTGTTTGCAGGGGTGGGTGCATTACTCTGGGGCTAGGCCGTGCATGGCCTGGGTTTTCTCATCACTCTCCCACAGAAAAATGTCTGAATATGGGGACATGATGTGGTGTTTAGGCAGCGAGAGGGCCTGATGGAATTTGGAGAGCGAAAGAGAGATACAGACAGAGAGAGAGAGAGAGAGAGAGAGAGAGAGAGAGAAATGGGTCATTTGAAAGAGGGTGAGGAGAGGGGGAGAGGGAGACAGAGAGAGGGGGGAAGAAGGAGGAAGAAAGAGAGATGTCTAGAAGAGAGACAGAGAGAGAGAGAGAGAGAAATTGGGCATTTGGAAGCGGGAGAGGAGAGCGAGAGAGACAGACAGAGAGAAAGAGAGTTAGAGGGGGGAAAGAACGAGAGAGAGCGAGAGAGAGAGAGAGAGAGATGTGTGGAGGAGAGAGAAGAGGCAGCCAGGAGGTCCAGGCATGTTTATGGAGCAGAGTGTTCCGCCTGTTCACGCTGATGACGTGACCTTTGCTGAACTGGAAAGAGATGAAGTAGGGTTAGAGCCTGGAGGTGTCGCAGTAAATTTACCCCTTAACCCCCCACATCTCTCTCTCTCTCTCTCTCTCTCTCTCTCTCTCTCTCTCTCTCTCTCTCTCTCTCTCTCTCTCTCTCTCTCTCTCTCTCTCTCTCTCTCTCTCTCTCTCTCTCTCTCTCTGCCCCCCCACCCTGACCCCATGTACAGACATATACTCACACACACTTACAGTCAGAAACAGAGAGCAAGAACAAAGCGGGGTACTGTTTCAACCCCCTTTGACTCCTTAGGTCATTCAGTTCCTGCTCCAAGAAACTGACTCCAACCATCTCCAACTCCTGCTTTTTTGCAAGAGAGAGAGAGACACAGAGACAGAGAGACAGACAGAAGAGAGAGAGAAGGGGGGATTGAAAGAAACGCAAAGAAAGAAAAAAAGGGGGGTGTGGACCTCAGGGGAGCTTGGCTGTTTTTTACAGCCAAGAGAGAGAGACAGAGACAGAGAGACAGACAGAAAAAGAGAGAGGGAAGGAGGGATTGAAAGAAACGCAAAGAAAGAAAAAAAAGGGGGGGTGGACCACAGGGGAGCTTGGCTGTTTTTTAATTTCACCTTCTGCACTTCGATAGCCTCCATGTCACCCCAACCCACCCCACCCCACCCCACCCTAGTCTCCATTGGGGGGAGGGTTGAGTCTTAAGGCGGATTCACAGTTAACGTAACTGGCGCTAACCTCATTCATACCTCCCTGGCGACGATGGCGTGCGCTCAAAATGACGTCACACGCCCCTCCGCAAGGTGCCACGGCGCAAGGTCTTGCACCCCACCATTTTTTGTAACTTGGCGTGCGCCACCAGCGACCATGCAGGTAGGCAGACAAAGCAGGAGTTGCGAAGAGATAGGCTATAGCTACTGTACTACAGAATGGACCCTACATCATTTTGAGGATAACAAAATGTCTTAGGAAGTTATTTTATCTTCTCCCTTAAATGTTGTTCAGTGAAACAATTGTTTACTTTGTTCAGTAAAGCAGGTTGTGATCTATTTATAAATTCTGCGGCCAGAACAATGCTCTCACGTGGTCTTGGAATTATCTGGGAATGTAAGCTACAACAAATATCTATGTTTTATTGTGATAAGTCATAAGTCAGACGTTCAGTAGCCCTACATCAGCCGTGTTTGGCTTTCTATTTTTATACCTCTCTAGAACTCTGCCGCGAGTGCGACAGATTCTGCCGTTTCTCTCATGAACAGCAGAGGGCACACTTCCAAAAATGCGAGGAAAAGCCTGTAATTGGCGCTTTTGACTATGAATGGTCTGCCACATTTTAATGGTTCTCGTGCCAAATGCGCCACATTATGCACGTTAAGTATGCGGAGCCCTTTAGGTTGCCTGTTGCAGTGCTGGGGGTGGCCTGTGTGCACACTTGGTTTCTAGGCCTTGGAGTGAACACAAACACACACGCACACACACGCACACACACAGGCCTCTGAGTGCCTCAAGTCTATCGGACAGGAAGCAGACCTCCTTCACAGCAGGAAGTGGTGAGACGAAATGGGGAAGGTCAAAGTTGAACCCTAAATGCTCTGCGATACTGACAAAGATTGTGTGTGTGCGCGTTTGTGCGTTCATGTGTGTGTGAGTGTGTGAGAGGGAGCCATCCAGCAAGTAAGAGTTTCAACCCCTCAGTGGGATTTACCATTGTTTGTGTATTTGTATAGGAAGAGTCACTGTTTGTACCTTCAATTCCCGTCTTGTCAATGGAGTTTTCTGTTATTGTTTTGGCATAGGCAAGTCAAAACCTTGTCCCCAGAACATGTGGCCTTGGGCTGGTCTTAAGTTTTTTTTGGTCTCATTCAAATTCAAAGATTTTATTTTGTCCGTATAATGGGAGCCCTTGAGAGAACACCTCTCTCCCGCTACAATGCAACCGTGGCGAGGTCTTTCAACCCGGGGTTGTCAATCAGTCGTCACTGAGAAGTCGGCCGGACTCATATTCCACGGGCGGACTCAGCGGGGTGGCAGGAGGTGGCAGGCAGAGGGTGGCGGGTCTGGTCACCCCCCTGTTCTGCACGGCTCCACTCTGGCGGTGTGTGTGTAAGGGGGCCCTTTGTGGGATAACATCTCCCCAGCTCCAAGGGCCCTTATCTCTGGGTGGGTGCCAGCAGGGGGGTGGGGGGACCTGGGTCTGGTCTGGTCTGGTCTGGGCGAGAGATAGATAGGGGAGTCTGCTCTCTTTTGCTCTGAAACCCCTCTTACCCGGAGGTGGTAAGGGACTTGCTGGGCCACAGAATAGCCTTGGTCTCATTGCAGGGCCAGCCCCGGGCTGGCCCGGACAAAAGGGGGCTGACGGTGATCTCATCAAAAGGGGGCTAGGTGCTAAAGATGGCCGCCGGTCCAGGTTGTGGGGCTAAGGGCCGATTTCCCTGGCCCGTCGAATTCGATGGGCCAGCAAGCACCGCCGAGGCTCGGAGGCGGGGTCAACCTCTGTGTAAAAATGTGGCTGCATGGGGGACTTATCGCTAAATTCTGGGCAAATTATGGTTAAGCATTAGTTTGGGGTGTTTGGCTTTCTTATGGCATAATTTCATAAGATGCAACCTTGGCACTTCTGTTTGTGTTTTTAAAGTTATTTAGTCAACATAACTTTTTTGTTGTTATCAGGGCATCATGGGCACCACTACACTTAAACTTGGGATGTCATAGCTAAGTCATGTCGGCTTTTTTCTGCTTTTAGCCGCCAACTCTTGTGCCATTATCGTGATTTGGCATGCTTTCCACTGGACACCAATAAAAAGTGTCTCACAAATACTCACACATGACATTTATGTCGGCTTATTTAGCTTTTGCGCTATTATCGCCGAAGGTCTGGTAGGCTATATCGCACGTTTCAGACTGATCGCCAAACACAGTTTGAAATTTACACAAGGGCTTTAATGTCAAATGGATGGAAATAACATGAATGAATAGACAGGTGGCACGCCGCAACGAGGGGGTGTGTCGCTATGTCCGGGGCTCATAATTTTCTATAGCAACTGATGAAGGTGCTATGTCTCAGGGATTTGGTCTCCTTTCACATGGTAACTTATTCAATTACCTGCACATTCATGTCTCGCTATGTCCGGGGCTCATGCTTCTGTGCGCGATTGGGGGGATTAACTGGGCATGTTCGCACGTCTCCTTCTGTTCACTCTCAGTTGTCGAGCTGCTCGTATTTTCATGCGTCTTTGTCTTCTTAACATGCACTGCGTCCCATACAGCTTCTGAATCGACAACTTTGCCATGTAATAAAACTGTTCTTGAAAGGCAAGCCATTTTCTTTGCAGTTCTTGTCGTCTTTGTCCGTAGGCTACGAGCCAAACGGCGACCTGCTCCAGCAGAGTTTGCTCCATTTTATTCTCCTTCTTTGTCGTTGTTCTGTTGTTGTCCTTCTGTGATTTGGGGCGAAAGTGGGCTGTGCCCGACTGACGTTTCACAAACAAGGCGTGTACCTGAATGTGCCTGGGGTCGGCTATGAGTCCGATCAGGCAAAAAATGGCCCGGGCCGGCAGCTCCGAGCCGGCCACTCTCCTGAGCCCCGGGCGGCCCCGGGCCGCTGAAGCGCGGCTAATGAGACCAAGGCTAATGGGTACTGTATAAGATGTCCTTTGCAGCGCAACACCCCCCACCGCTACCCCCCAGCACTACCCACCATTTCCATTTGGCCCCACACCCCTCTGTTTCCCGGCGCTACCTACACCGTAGGCCCCGTACTGATGGTTACTGCAACTATTTTCTTTTTCTGAAGAGGCGTGTGGTGATAAGGAACAGCCCTGGCATTGAAGCGGCGACGACGTAGTAAGGGGCTGGAGTGAGAAAAAAAGCACACAGAGTTCTCTGTTGGCCCCTGGACACACACAGGTCACAGTCCAAGCACGATCTGCGATTTCTCTCTCTCTCTCTCTCTCTCTCTTGCTCTCGCTCTCGCTCTCTCGCTCTCTCTCTCTCTCTCTCTTGCTCTCGCTCTCGCTCTCTCGCTCTCTCGCTCTCTCTGCTGTTTTGTTGTGGCTGTGGGCCTGCCCAAGCCCTTTAGAGAGTATCTGTCGGAAAAGGTCACACGATAAATATACAATATATAAAGTTGAACACCGGTTCAAGACACATGATGAATAAACAATAAACGCTTACTTTTAATACTCCAGCGTGCACTGAAGCATGTTCAGAATGCCAGTGATTGAAGATTTTAGTGGTTATACAAAGTATATGCCTCTCTTTTATATGCCCCTCTATGTTCATTCTTTCTACTGAAGACGTCTTTCTATGTATGCCATATCCATCTGCTATTGCACACACAAGTTACAGTCATTTGCAGTGTTGTGATGGGCTGGAAATATGCAAGTACTTTAACAACCAAGTTCATCTTTCACTTTGTGTTAGCTTTTAAATAAATACACTAAGCTCAGGTTATGCTCCAAATATTGATACACGGACAGTGCTATGATTTTACCATTCAGCAACAGGGTTTTTTGTGGGTGAAGTGTTCAATAGCCTACATGTGTTAACTTCCTTTGGAAGAGCGATACAGGTCAATACAGCTCAATGTTGCTAAATTTAGTGGTCTTAAATCTGTCTCAAATCTGTCTCATCTCTCTGCCAGGGTGCCAGAGACACGTTTGAGAACTACTACAGGAAGCAGAGGAGGAAACAGGCACGGCTGGTGCTGCAGCCACACTCCAATATGGTACGGACACCTCATCACACTGTTTACTGGATAGGATACTGTAATACTGTCTTACCTTGTGTTGGCAAATACAGTAGTACACACTTTCAATACAGTTTTCCCCCTGATTCGCTTTCAGCTCCTGTGTGACTCCTTTTCTTTTTTCCACAGCAGAATTATCTCAATGTCTCTCTCTCTTTCTCTCTCTCTTTCTCTCTCTCTCTCTCGCTCGCTCGCTCGCTCGCACGCGCGCGTGCGGTCTCTCTCTCTCGCGCGCTCTCTCTCTCTCTCGCTCGATCTCAAAAATATGCATGTGTTTGCTGATTCTTGATATTTATACAGTATAGTAGGACCAAAGCCCAGCGTTACTAAGCCTGAGTCTTCTCTCTGATCCTCAGCACGAGACCCTGGATGGCTACAGGAGGTACTTCAATCAAATCGTAGGGTATGTGGAGTGTTTCCTTCCATTGTTTTAATCAAATCATCGGATATGTGGAGTGATGTTTCCCATTTATTATCTTGGCCGTAGACATCACACACATCGGCCATACGAACAAAATCTTATGCCTCATAGCGGTTCTGTTCCAGACGAGCAAATTTGAAAGGATTCTGATTCCGCGCAGAGGCTTTATTCAGTAGCCAAGTATGTTTGTCATGCTATTTAGAGTGCTGCAATGTAAGCTACCATATAACCAATACCATACACATCGTCGGAGGATTCTTTTCAACAGTATACTTGGACATTTTCTCTAACTGCTGAGATTCAGTGTTGCAAGTCCACATCAGTAAACAAGGTTTTGCCATTTATGTTGGACTAGTTTGATTAGTGTGAAAGGACCTTGAAATATAAGCATGATGATAGGATTCTCACTTCATAGTTATTAATAGGACTAAGATTTAGATGACTAGAAATCTTCTTGTGGTCTCTCCTTCTAGAGCACATCCAAGACTTTGTGTCTGTACTGCTCTGTTACTGCTGGCATTAATATTGGTGTAATAATAAACTATTAAGAGACCTTGACCCAGGCAGCTAGGGTACCGTGCTGTTGTCCCGGGGACCCAGGTTCGCTTCTGGTACGAGGTCATATCCCCCGTCCTCCCTCATCTCCCTCCCCCACACTCGTTTCCAGTCACTCTCCTTACGGTCCTGTCAAAGGTAAAGTCATAAAGCCCCAAATATAAATCATAGCAAAAAAAAAGCAAAAAGAGAATACACTACAGTATAAATAAAGTATTAGTTACCAATCAGACAGAAAAATAACTAAGCCTTGGATGTCTCCCTCTTAGAATCTTGTTTAATATTTGCACCACCTCAGTTACTGTAGGAAGCAGACCGGCCATAAATGCTCAAAATAAACTCAGAAGGGCCCAGCCGTGGCATTGCACTGCTGCGCCGGTGACCCGGGTTCGATTCCGGCCCGGGTCATTTGCCTATCCTTCCCCATCTCCCTCCCAACTCATCCCCCCCCAAAAAAAAAACAAAACAAAACAGAAAACTCAGAAGGTTCTTGCTTGAGTTTTTTTTTTTACTCTCCAAGTTAGCATGTGAAATCACTTGAGGGAATCCTATTGAAAGTCCAAAAGACTCCCTTGTTGAAAAGTCCCCACAGTTCAGTTGTGTCCTGCTCAAGCTCTTCCCCTGGCGCACCCAAATCCGGCCTGTCAGAGAGAGAGAGGTGCTCTGGGTGGATTTACGGTTTTAGTGGGATGGGACATGACAGATCTGTGTTTTTCTGACTGTCTGGATGGGGAATGTCAGGGGGGATATCGGGAGAGGGGGATTCTCCCACATCTGGCTCTGGCTTCTCGTCAAACACTCCCATGGCATTGCCACTGCAAAGGGGAAGGGCCCTGACGGGTGACATGCCACCACCACCACCACCAAACACGCGCCTGCTTGGTGACGCCTGCCTGGGTAACGGTGCCTGGAGTGCATGTCCCTATCACAGGGTTTGTGTTTTTCCCTCTGCATAATCAGAATCAGAATCAATATTTTTTGGCCAAGTATGTTGACACACATGAGGAATTCGCTTCTGGACATTGGCCTCTCTCTGTAGCTGTACAAAAAAGGGGGAAAAATAATAATATACAAGCGACACTACCTCCTCTTTTTTCTGTGAGCTGATGCAATAAAATGTCATATCTTTGATCTATTGCATGGTATTCATTGTGTTCTGCATTGACCTCTTTTAGTATGTTTTTCATTTCTCTCTCTCTCTCTCTCTCTCTCTCTCTCTCTCTCTCTCTCTCTCTCTCTCTCTCTCTCTCTCTCTCTCTCTCTCTCTCCTCTCTGCTCTCTGTCTGTCTCTGTCTCTCTCTCTCTCTCTCTCTCTCTCTCTCTCTCTCTCTCTCTCTCTCTCTCTCTCTCTCTCTCTCTCTCTCTCTCTCTCTCTCTCTCTCTCTCTCTCTCTCTCCCCACCTCTAACAGGTTCTTTGTTGTGGAAGACCACGTTCTGCACACGACTCAGGGCCTGGTGAACAGGGCATACGTGGAGGAGCTTTGGGAAATGGCTCTCTCCAAGACCATCGCAGCCCTGCGCACACACTCGGTACGTCCCCTCTCCCAGCTCCAACATGGCATCTGCAGATGCCTTAGAAATGCATAGCACACCGCTTTTAACCACTTCTGTGTCAAAACTAAAATAAATGTGCAAAAACATTTCACTGACAGGTTTGTGGTAGGGATGTGTCTGGTCTTGGCACAGTTTGGCATTATTTAGTTTAGTAACAGAGCGCGAAAAAAAAATGCATCCTACAACAACTGATGTCATTGTGTGAGAACTGACAGTTCCCACTCAGGGTCTGTTTTACAGAATCTTGCAGAGGTCCTGAGCCCCAGCACAGTATATGCCACATCATCACCACCATACTTACTGTGAGAAGAAGATCTTTTCCTTCAAAACAAGATGTTGAGTTTGGTTGTCTTTTTGTTCCTGTCTTTCCCCCTCTCAGTCATACTGCACTGATCCTGACTTGGTGCTGGATCTGAAGAACCTCATTGTGCTTTTCGCAGACACATTACAGGTATGGGTCGTCATACTGGTGTCATGGAAGGTCCTCTAGTGTATTCTCAATAATGGGCTTCCTGGATTCAGAGGTTACTGTCTAGTAATACAGACTCTCCACACATAGTCAAAATGAATTTGTTAATTCATCATCTGACAAAGTCACCACCACCACAGTGCTGCTAAGAATGCAAAGTTAATCTGTTCTTAGACATCTTCTTCAGTCTGAGCACTGTACATTGTCATAGTTTACAGATAGCTATGATAAAACAGTGCAAATGTCATTTGCACTACACCAGTACATGTGACCGGATGTCAGTTGCTTTATATTAATTTTTATTGTACATAATAAGAGTTTGGATGCAAAACCCCCTAAGTGCCTTTTCAGAAAATAATCTTAATTCATTTTTATTTAATACAAAGCTATCAAAATTGCATATTTTTTATTTTATTTATGTAATATAACTATTTATATGTATTGTCAAGTACATGAATGTAAACCAAACCAACAACGGGGTTCTCTAAAAATATAGAAGTGCAGGTCTTCAGAAATGGAGTTAGGGGGTTTTGCATCTGAACTCTTCAATATATTTCCTATGTTTGTTTATGTGTGCACTTTATGGTGAAGCTTTAAATCTCAGTGTACTCTTGTATAATGGCAACAAAGGCATTCTATTCTATTCTATTCTATTCTATTCTATTCTATTCTATTCTATTCTATTCGATCTGGTATTGGAACCAGCTGATTGAGTGAATGGTTACAACGAATTCATACATACAGTACATACGGAGATGAGTGCGTACTACTGCATTCTTAGCCTGAATGTGCTTTAAATGCCTTAAATGTGCACTTGTTAAATGATTGTGTGTTTTTTTGTGATCAACATTTCACCTCAAGCTTTCTTCTCGGTTTGAAGGGTTACGGTTTCACGGTAAACCAACTGTTTGACATGCTACTGGAGATGAGAGAGCAGTATGGCGAGATCCTGCTGAAGAGATGGGCCTTGACCTTCAGGTGGGTTAAGGTCAAAAGTCTGAGATAAAGGCTGCCTTGTTTTCCTTATTGTGATATGCTCCATTCCCACCATCACCATTTTGAAAAATATCATAAATGTGTTCCCTTCCTGGTAAATCGATAACCACTATTCAGACCACAAAAAGCCCCACGAGACGTACAATTGTGTACACTTTTATCGTCAGACCACAGAAACAAAACAATTGTTGGGTATCCTCAAAGGAGAAACAAACTTCTCTTGAAACACCTTCTTTCGCGTGTTTTTTTTATTTTCTGTGACTTTCTTAACCCTGTTAAACTTGGACCAGGAAAGTCAGGGAAATGCCAGCCCATTGTTGCTAAGCCAGGGCACATCAAAGTCTTGAGTCAGAGGAGCGCGGCCGGGACGACTAACGTGTCCGGAATGGGCTGAGGGGGGACAGGCAGGATGGGAACGCGGCTCTGACCTTGTTGCAAATCCTCGTCCATTCCCGGTGGGAGAATCTAGGGCCGGGTCCTGGCCAAGAAGGAGTCTTTGGAATTTGTACGGCCCGGAAAAACAAATGGAATGTTGAAGAAACGCATGAGATGAACGCGAACACACAAACACACACGCGTGCACACACACACACACACACACACACACACACGCACAAATTCATGTGAAGTTTAAGTGGTCTACTCTCTGCTGTCTTCCTTATTTTTGTCATGGCTTTGTTTTGCTCGTTTTCACCTGCAATTTCAACATAACATAGTTATTTTTTCCCTCTGCAGCTTTGCTTGTTTTGCGTTACCCATCATTGTTCAAAAGACACTTGAAAAGTATTTTTGTTTTCCCCTGTCGCCTCTTAGACAAATCCTGGACCAGGACAACTACAGCCCCATTCCCGTGGCTTCTCCAGAGGAGTATCACAGCATCACAAGTCACTTCCCCGTCCAGGACCCAGAGCTGGACAAGGTGCCTTCAAGGGCAGGCTGATGAATAGTGTCCAGTGTTGCTAGATGTATCTGGTCATTTCCCGCTCTAACGTTGCTCAAAAACTCAAAGTGGAGGCGCTAAATTCCATCCAATTTCAACCAAAATGTATTGATTTCTATGGACATAAAAATACAGAGAAACCCGCCCAATGGCTGTGTTATTTACCGTTTTTACCTGCAGACGGCTGTCCCAAGTAGCCCAATTGGGTGGGTAAATGCCCAATCTGGCAACACTGATAGTGTCTAGTCTTCTTAAATGACATTGAATATTGCAATGTGTGTGAAGTTTTACAGTGTCTCACTATTTGCTCTTGTGTCCTCTAGATTCCTTTCCCCAAGAAGTTGCCGTTCTCAGAATTTGTGCCCAAAGTCTACTGTCAGCTGAAGGAGTTCATCTATGCCTGTCTGAAGTATTCAGAAGATCTTCATCTCAGGTAGATGTCTCTGTCTTTGTCTTTGTCTCTCTCTTCGTCTCTGTCTTTGTCTCTCTCTCTGTCTCTCTCTCTCTGTCTCTCTCTCAATTTCTCGCTCTGCCTCTCACAATCTCACACTCTCACTCCCCCATCTTTCTGTATCAAAGGCGCACACACACATCCGTTGTGGGCTTGTTGTCAACACCTGAGTTTGGTTTTGTGTCCCACCCTGCTGTATGCTTTCCTACTGCCCTTTAAAGATGAAGCTCCCCTTACATCACCACCACCACCACCATACTTTAGTGATGGCAGACTCCTCCGCACACCAGGCTTCCTACCTCTTAATGATTTGTCCAGGTACACTAGTCTCTGAAAGCCAAAGGAGATTTAGAAGAGGGATGACTGCTGGTGTTTTTGTTCTTTGCCAATATAGGCCATTTTACATGTCCACAGAAGTGGTGTGTCTTCTGCAACTCTACATATTTCACTGTATAGTGTCCGGTCTTTGCCTCGCCTTTCACAAAGCCGTCTAACTTTTCCAGTAAATGATTACTCTTCCAGTAAGTTATTATTTGCATACATATACAATAACTCCTGTCCCCGCATGCACATCCAAATGTATAGTGCATTTTGTTTTTCTTTTGGTCCAACTTATTTAGCTCAATTTTGACACACAACATGTTGCATTCTTGTGGCTATCTTTTATGCCTTACAATATCTGCTAGCCCTCTAACACACGCATGCATGAATATAGATAGCTATCCGAGAGGGTTCTCAAATGGGTTCTAGTGAAGTTGATCCTTTCCGTGTGCCCCTGCAAATTAGGACTCGAAGGGGTCACGAATGTCAAGGTCAGATTTCGTGGGCCGGTAGTATCGATGACAAAGTTTTTTTAAACTTCTGTGTTGAGCCCCTTCCTTTTGGTAGACATGATGTGGGGGATTATGTGTCTGCGCAAAAAGCGAAGTATTCCTCTGATTGGCTGATTTCGGAACAGATTCAGGTTTTTGAGTGTTTGAAGTCGTGCTTGTCATGTGTGTTCTGGGAGGTGTGCGTCAGGTCTGGTTACCTCTCCAGAAGGGTGGAGCATCTGGTTGGCTGTCTGATCTTGATTTTGGTGGGGTGGTGTGGGGAGACTGTTCAGGTTAAGGAAGGGAGGGGGTGGGGGTGTGGGGGGTCTGGCGGTGGTGGTAGCCAAGGGGTTATAGGGGTTACCGTTGGCGGGTTGTGTCAAAGCGAGACCTTGAGAAGGTGCTGGGATATTAGCAACCTTAAACCACTCGCTGCTCCCAGATTTCCTCTGTTGTCCAGACTTCCTGTGCTGACTTTTAAGAGGTCTTTTTCATTCAGGTTTTTTTTTTTTGCCCAGTGACTTCTTTGTTATTTCAGCAATGATTTTGATGGTTCAATTACCAGATGAGGAAATAAGACAAGTCTAGGTAGGAGGCAGTCAGGAAGGATTAATGACCACAGCACATTTTTTAACCTTTGTTACGCCACTGATCATTGACCTAGTTTTTTTCCCTCTAAAATATGATGTCTCCCCTACTTCCAGACAAATCTTGGATGTATTGATATATGAAATAGTGTTTGGCTTTGAGTACGGTGTATGGAGGTCTGTGTCAGTGAGCAATACAGCGTTTGAGATAAATATATTGTATCAGGAGTACACACAATCCATCTGTTTTGTGAGGATTGTGTGGGGGGTGTCCTTAGTGGAATTTCACTTAAGTGACTCCTTCAAGAGCATTGCCTTTCAGAACTTTCCACCGAGGCCTCTTTCATTTTGGTATGGTGTGTAGAGTGCAAAGAGTCAGACTGGGCTCAGAGAAGTATCAAGGCCCCCCAGCCCCACAAAAGGATGAGGAATCTCCAGCGCATGTGACCACAATAAACATACAGTATTACGATTTTCCTCCATGTCTTAATTAGACTCTGTGAAAAATTAGTGTTTGGGTCTTCTGGGAGTAGAAAGCAAAGGAGGGCCATCAGACTGCTCCAGATGTAGGCTACCAAAAGGCAGTGGTCTGGTCTGTGTGGACAAGGTGGGGTAGGGGAGCCTTGGAGAGACAGGAGGACGGGTGGTGGAATGGTGGGTGGTGGGGAAGTTGGAAAAAACACTGTGGTTATCGGAAACGGAAACCTGTGAGTGACAGACCAAAGGAGACAGGGAGCAGGGCTGCATACTACAAAGGCCCACGTTCACAGGAGACAGTCGGGCCTTTGCGGTTTGCACCGGATTCTGTGCGGAGATGAGAGGTGCCTTTGCTGGATAGAGGAGTGGAGCTTGGATGGAGTTGGGGTGGGGGGAATGGTGGAGAGCGAGAGAGAAAACCAGAGAACAAGAGAACTCCACTACAGAACTGGAGCGCAGGTGGTGTCGACTCGCTGGAATTCAGGAATTTCCTCTGCTCAATCTCATCGCCCGTTTCGTCTCTCCTTTCAACTTATGCATGTGTGAACTTTGAACTTCTCAGTTCATGTTTAAAAAGGGCCATTATGCTTTTTGGGGGATATGGTGTTAACATTTCAAGATACCAACAGCACTACTAACTGGGCACTACCACAGGCCCTGATCATTCTTCCATTGACATGCCTTGACATCGGCAAACAAAGACTTGCCTCTTCCCAGAAGAGTCCACATCCAAGTGGCGTGGTGCCTCCATGCTCCTCAAAAAAGTCCAGCATCTCCAACAGTTGTGTTATTGAAGATTGTTTTGTAAATGCTCTGATCCTGGAAATATTTAGATGTCAGTGTATTCCCCCTCTCCTGCAAGGAATCAGTTGTTAATCAGGCTGGCCTCTAAACTGCCTGCATGAATAAACGGAGGAGAGAGGTGCCTCACAATAGGATCCATCCATCCTGAGTTCCGTTCCAACCACCACAGCCGCCTATTCCACCACCACCACCACCTTCTCCACACTCCTCCGCCTACCCCTCATCCCTCCGTCCTGCCTTTTTTTCTCTCTTTAATCAGCCAAATTGCTCTCCTGATTTCCTTTCCTTCCTGGCCACAACACTCCTGCACCCCTTTTCCTGCACCCCTCCTCAACTGCTCTCCTTTCCCCCCAAGAATCTCTTGGTCACATCCTTGGATAATCCCTGCATCTCCTGCAGAAGCCAATCAGAAACTGACCCAGTAGTATCACGAATGTGTATTCTTTTTCACGTAGTCGTTTGATGTGTTTAGTTTTTTTGGTTCTTTCGCAACAGTTCCCTTTGTATTAACGGGTGTTAACCGAGCTGTGGAGGGTTTTTTTGTTTTAATTGAGTCTCTGGTGATGATAACTGTTTAAATGTTGTTTGTTTTAAACTCTTACATGTGTACAGAATACTAAACAAACAGTTATACAGCTGTGTTTGTAGCTCGTGAACGGGTCCTTGGGCGGGTTGCCGTCGAGCTTACCAACAGCCTGTTTTTTCGTGGGTTTTGTAGGCCCTGCATCATTTATTTTCTTCTTCGGAGTTTGACTCCATCAATCTCTCCCTGAGCCGACCTTTAATGACCTTGGGTTCAGCACGGATGGCGGAGGAAAACAGGGTGACGTGTGTCTCCATGATCTCATGGCTGCAGTCATGCCTGCCAATGCCAAATGGCAGTGAAGCCGACAGGGTGGGGGACAAAGGGATCAGTTGTCCCGGGCCCAGGGAGATGGAGGACCCAAATTTGGGTTTTCATTACATTGTATGTATTGGATGGGGGGTCCCTTTCAGATTACTTTGTCCTGGACCCATCAAAAGCTGTCGGAGGCCCTGCCAAATGGAGCAGTCAGCCGAGCCCTGCCACTGGGGCCTCTACCGCCCCCATACTCGTCTAGACTTCCCAATGGAGCGTGCGTGTCTGTGTGCATGTGTGTGCTCGTATACGTGAGGCGTGTCTGCGCGCGCGTGTGTGTGTGCATACTGCGTACGTGTGTGCGTGTGTTTGCGTATGTGTACGTATGGATGTAGGAGAGGTGCATACAGTATGTGTGCGTGTGTGTGTGTGTGTGTGCTCGTATAAGTGAGGCGTGTCTGTGCGTGCGTGCGTGCGTGCGTACGTGTATGGGTGTGTGTTTGCGTATGGGTGTGGGAGAGGTGCATGTACAGTATGCTTGTGGATGTGCGTGTGTGTGCACCCACGTGTTTGCACGTGTCTGTTTAGCACATGTGAGTTTGTTTTGGTGTTGAGATACAAAGGACAGTAGTGTCCATTTTTCAAAGCCAGCAGCGTAAGGCCACTGTTTGTGTTTGTGAATTTGATCCTTACGTTTGCCCTGCTCATCACTCTGCCTATTTCTGCTCTGAGGGGCCATGATTGTCACTGTACAGGGAGCTCTTGTCTTGTCCTCCCAGCAAATATTTGTCTGACTTCTCTCCCTCTCTTTATTTCTCTCTCTCTCTCTCTCTCTCTCTCTCTCTCTCTCTCTCTCTCTCTCTCTCTCTCTCTCTCTCTCTCTCTCTCTCTCTCTCTCTCTCTCTCTCTCTCTCTCTCTCAATAACATTCGAGAGGTAATTTAGCAATTTAGCAGGAATGTGTTTGTTTGCCTTTGAGAGGAGAACCACTGCGCTGCGTGGATCTCCACAACTGTCAACATTGGTCTTTCTCCCCCTACCCCCCCCCCACCCCTCTCCTCTCTCACCCCCTCTCCCCCTCTCCTCTTTCCCCTCCTCCCTTTCTGTCCTTATTGTACTCCCATCACTCAGTCTGGGTCCCTGTCCAGGAGGCTGGCCGCCCATCCGACTTGGGACATTAGCGGTGAATTAGCTTCAGTTGAACATTTCCTAAGCTCCACAAAGGGAGAGGAGACAAGAGAAGGGAAGAGAGAGGATGAGGAAATGGTTAACCCTGCTCTTTTGCAGCCATTTTCAAAGGCCACCTTTTCTCCAGACCTTAAGCTCAAAAGGAAACTGTGACTTTGGTGATCTTTTATCCCTTTCACTCAAGGGACAGTAGGAACTGGATAGTGACAGGCACATGGCACAATGGTAAATGGATTTTGTGTGTGTGAAAGAAAGGGAGAGAAAGGGAGAAGTGGAAACAGAAGGAGAGAGAGCGAGAGAGAGGGAGAGAGAGCGAGAGAGAGCGAGAGAGAGCGAGAGAGAGCGAGAGAGAGCGAGAGATTCTACATACAGTACTTGCAAATGGGTATGAGAGATTTAAAGATCTAAATTTTATCAAATGTTTTCTTCTCCCAGCTCTACAGAGGTGGACGACATGATCCGCAAATCCACTAACCTGCTGCTCACAAGGACTCTCAGCAACTGCCTTCAGTACGCCATCAAGAAGAAGAATGTAGGCCTAGCAGAGGTGAGTGTGTTTTATGTGGTGAGGCTTGGGTTAGCGACTGGGATGGGACGATGTGCTTGGTTGTGAGATCATTGGAAGCAGGTGCCAGCTTCCTCATCACTACTTTTAAAGGCCACACGTCTTTTAAATATCTTAACCCTATCTAAACCACCACTTTCATATATCCTAACTTTCCAACCCCTTTGGCCTTTCCGGAAAGCATTCAAAGACATTCCCAGCTACATTCCCAGCTAATTCCCAGGATCTGAGGTAATCTGGAGAAGGTACCAGCTGACAACTTTTGCCTTCCAGTGCTCTTAGGGACACCTTATCCTTATCATTTATTTTAAAAGCCCATACAGGACCCCAAAACACTGTCTACCAGAAGGAAAACACCAACGCCCTGATGAGAGCCACAGTGCCGAAACGCGTTGACGTTTTTTAATGCATTTGCCCTTTAAATAAAGTTTGTTTTTTACTACATTAACCAACTGAAGGGCTTGGACCAAGGATTTTTTCCTTCAGTCTTTTTTAAACATTGAACCCCATCCAAGAGCACCATTTGGTTTTGAGGGACACTAGTAGCGCTCTACCAACTCTTCAGCTGAACACTATCTACCAGTTTCCCAAATTCTAACTTCCAAACCCTTAGGCCTGTCCAGAACAGCATTCCAAGACATTCCATTTCCAGTGGTCCCTCAACTGCTTGGATATTGAGGTCATTTGGAGAAGTTACCAGCTGGAAATCCTACGTTCTCAATGCTCCTATGAACACCTTCTCATCACCCATTTATTTTAGTCCACACAATAACACCAAGCCTGCCTCCTCCAACCAGTTTCCCAAATGGTAACTTCCCAACCCCTTTTTTGACTGGTCCAGGAAAGCATTCCAGTTCCATTCCATTCCCCTTCCAGCATTCCCAACTGTCTCACCGCAACAGAGTTTCCCCCGATCCCAGTGTCCCGTAGCGAGCTGTTCCGAGTCCTGACACCTACTCTACCTCTCAGGAGCCAGTAGCCTCTGGATGCCCCTGCTCTGCGCTCCGGGCCTTAACTCTCACTGTCTCTGCCTCAGAAGAGTGTTTAGTCTGCCTGACCCCGCTTTTATGGACTTTTGTTTACAACCTTGCAGACTCCAGATATGGAGTTCAGCTGGGTGCCACTGAAGCGGGGAGAGCGTGCGTGCTCGTGCGCGCGCGTGTGTGTGTGTGTGTGTGTGTGTGCGCGTGTGTGTGAGTGTATGTGTTTGTGCATGTGTGTGTGTGTGTGTGTGTGTTTAGGCACACTGTGAAGGCTTCATGCAGGGCTCTCGCTTGTCAGTTTGGCCCCAGAAGGTCACCATGGGGACACAGATTGTTGTGTTATTACACATCGACGGAACCAATGTTTCCACCAAACCACTTAAAGCACAAGAGCCTTTTGCCATGTTGACACATTTCCTGCCTTTCAACGGCTTCAAGTCCCTGTTGAGGGGGTGACCTCTGTTGCGTATTTGCGTGCGTGCCTTGGAAAGAAGGTAGTCATGGAATCCATACAAAAAGCACACTGTAACCCCATCTGAAGTAAAGTAAATTAACAGAGTTGCAAATCCACCCATTTGAGTGACCACTTAAATCATTACAAAGAAACTGGTTATCTTTCAGTAAGCATAGCAATAGGGTAGAGAAGAGTAGAATAACTTTATTGATCCCCGGGGGAAATTAAGGTGTCAAGTAGTCTACATACATACACATAATGCCCACATGGACATTTCAAGATAATAATGGCAACAGACGATAAAGACAATAATGTTTGATTGTACTTAAAAAAATATATGTATACAGTATAACATTGCAGCTAAAGGCATCTACATGTGTTGATCAATTCATGGTATGAAAATCATATTTATCAGTCATGAAGTTACATGTTTGTCCATAGCACCATTTTTTACTTTGTTTTCTTTTTCTACCTTCAACCATGATTGTTGGTCATCTGACATGTTGGATCGTGGTGTTTGTTTTTGTTTCTCCAACCTCAGCTGGTCCAGATCATCATCAACACTTCACACCTGGAGCAGTCCTGCCAGAATTTGGAGGAGTTCATCTCCTACATCACCAACGTCCCCCACGACAACATGAACGCCACCAAACTCTACGGCACCTCAACCTTCAAGGTACCGTAGTAGGCCCTGTCCGTGACCCCGGGCACCCCCATGTCAGGATGTGAATGTGACATGAGTTTTTTTGTCTGTCTGTCTGTCTGTCTGTCTGTCTGTCTGTCTGTCTTTCTGTCTGTCTGTCTGTCCTTCTGTCTGTCTGAAATAATTCCAACCGGTCTCTTATGCAGGCAAATCCAGTAAGTGCTTGCACACTTGCAATCTCATTCTCTCTCTCTCTCATTCTCTCATTCTCTCATTCTCTCTCTCTCTCTCTCTCTCTCTCTCTCTCTCTCTCTCTCTCTCTCTCTCTCTCTCTCTCTCTCTCTCTCTCTCTCTCTCTCTCTGTGCCTTCCTCCTTGTAGGATGCGCGGCATGCGGCTGAGGAGGAGATCTACACTAAGCTCAACCAGAAGATCGACCAGTTCCTGCAGCTGGCCGATTACGATTGGATGGCAGCCCAGGGGGCGGGGCAGGCCAGCGACTACCTGAGTGACCTCATCGCATTCCTCTGCAGCACCTTCGCCGTCTTCACCCACTTGCCTGTGAGCGTCTAACCACACACACACACACACACACACACACACACACACACACACACACACACACACACACACACACACCCACACCCGTGCTGATGGATTTGTCACGCTCCATTTTGGGCTTTTTTCCCCTCTTTTCCCCCAATTGCATTCTCTCGTCCTGTCTCTTACGCTATCTTTCTATCTGTCACTTCTTCCAACTCCCCCCCCCAACCTGTCTTTCTGTCCACACTGCATCCACTCTTAATATATCTGCTCTGATTCCCATGTGGTTGTTGGACACGGGAACACTAAGGCCTGTGGGGGGTTAAGTCATTAGCCCGCTAGCCGTTCCCTTTCCCAGGGGGCTCGGGGCGGCTGGGCCTCATCGACTCCATTGCTCTGAGGGGATTAGCCGCGTTGCGCACTTGAACTCCGGTGGGGAAGCTAAGTGGGGATTGCGCCCGCTCAAGAGGCTTTGTGCACCACGCCGGGGGCCCCATGCTCGGTGCTATGGAGCTAACGGAGCCGGCTTTTCGGGCCCGGAGGGGTCGCCGGAGATCGTGGCCTTGCACAGCCGGCCTTGCCCGGGCACTGACCCCTGTGGCCACCGCGAGAGGATTTGTTACATGTTTTCTTTTCTTTTTTTTTTACAGGGGAGGAGGGAGGGAGGGAGGGGGTGTTGTATGGGGGGGGGGGGGGGGGGGGTTAGAACAAAGGTGTCCCTGAGGTCAGCGAGCGAAACGAGGCCTCTGCTGTAAGGCTCTCTAAAGCCGAGGCGGTGAAAGCTGCTTCCAGGGTCAGCCTCTAATCTGCACCCTTGATCTGTAGTGACCCCAGCCCACCACCACACCACCCCAGCCCAACGCCACACCACCACACCACCCCAGCCCAGCGCCACACCACCACACCACCCCAGCCCAGCGCCACACCACCACACCACCACACCACCCCAGCCCAGCGCCACACCACCACACCACCCCAGCCCAGCGCCACACCACCACACCACCACACCACCCCAGCCCAGCGCCACACCACCACACCACCACACCACCCCAGCCCAGCGCCACACCACCACACCACCCCACCACCCCAGCCCAGCGCCACACCACCACACCACCCCAGCCCAGCGCCACACCACCACACCACCCCAGCCCAGCGCCACACCACCACACCACCCCACCACCCCAGCCCAGCGCCACACCACCCCAGCCCAGCGCCACACCACCACACCACCCCAGCCCAGCGCCACACCACCACACCCCCCCACCCCCCCAGCCCAGCGCCACACCACCACACCACCCCAGCCCAGCGCCACACCACCACACCACCCCAGCTAGCAGCGAACACCCAATCTCCCCTGGACCCATCCCCACCCCCGCCCCCGCCCCCGCCTGAACTCTAGCACAGCACACACTCGCTACACAGGAAGAAACTCAGGAAACAACAGCACCCGCATTGTTGAGCTGACGCCAGTACGCGTGCACAAGACACACACACACACACACACACACACACACACACACACACACACACACACACACACACACACACACACACACACACACACACACACACACACACACACACACACACACACACACACACACACACACACACACACACACACACAGAGTGATAAAAAACGGCACACAAACAGACATTACACCCAAATTCTCCTGAATTCTTTGCTCTCTCACGTGCCAAGCTGTCGCAAACACACGACTAAACCGCAGTCCCCATTTCCTAGAAGACCTTTCCCCTGTAAATAAAAACACGCTGCCTCTCATTTGGCCCGTGTGTTGATAAGGTTATGGTTTTCGCCTCTCGCCACCCGCCACCGCCGTTGGCCCCGTAAATGCATGCATGGGAACGTGTTTGTTTTTCAAAAAGTTCGCTGCGCTGTTACTGACCCCCGTCGCCCGTAATCGCAGCAATCTATGAATGCCGTGTGCTGTCCAAACACAGCTCCGTGACCCCCGGGCCTCCAAACCACAGGCTGATCAAGGGGGAATCCATCTTGGCGCGCTGTCGGCCACGAACGACACAAAACTCGCATAAGCGAGACCGCAAGGACAGGACACTGATGCTCCATCCACCACATGCTGGAGTTCTGCAGTTAGGCCTTCCTACCATGCGAGCTGTCCTACCACGCCTTTTACAATGCACGGTAGTCGCACCTCTAGGGGGTTAGGGTTTTGGTTTAGGGTTTGGGCTATGTTAAAAAACCTTAACTGTAGGATACTTTTGCTGATGTAGCAGGCCCCAAGAAGGAAGGCTTGATGTATGTTTTCAACCCCCTCCTCACCTTCTCTCTTCTCTAGGGGAAGGCCATAGAGCACAGCACTCTGCCGGTGAGTATGGTGTCACGTTGTGGTTTAACCCCCCCAAACAATCAACCAACCACCCAACCCAACCACTGACTGTAACACAAGCCAACACTAAAGCCTGGTTGTCAATCTCATACAGACTGCATTGTTGATTGAGAACCTTGTCAAGGGAACTGTGTTATACGTGTGTGTGTGTGTGCACGTGTGTTTTGCATTCCCGCGTGTTTTGCATTCCCGCTGCATTTTTTAATTCGGTTGGTTGAATGCTGTGCCGTTTTAATAGAGGATAAGCGTTTTCGTCTTGCATGTAAAAAAAAGCATACATGTGCTTTTTGATGGTGGTGTGTGATCTGTGTACAGATCATCTGTGTTCTCCATTCCCACCTCCCCCCTCAGTAAGCAACCAAGAGCGAAGAAGGAGAGCAAATTAAAAACCTCACATGGCGATGAATCCTAAGGCGCTTTAGGCATTCCCGGTGTCGTGTGCACTAAAACCAAATCAAGCATATGTTCTCGGAATGAAGGGACCAACACGAAAGCGTGTGAGAAATAGGTGAAGAGATTGAGGGAGAGGAATATACAGGCAAGGAAAGGAGAGAGAGAGAGTGATAGACAAAGAATTAAGGAGAAACAAGCTGAAGAATGTCGAATCTTGGGGTGTGCGGTTTCAAATCAGCTGCTTTAGTCAGCCTCCATGCCACGTGTGGAACACGGGAGAGCCTGAGCGCTGTGCAATCCATTTAGCCTCACGCGCCTGTGGTCCAGCCTGAAGGCCCCCTGAGCCCACCCATAAAATGACACAAAGTGCAAAAGGAAAAAAATCTTGTTTTTTTAAAATGACCCGGGTATTTGTAAACAGGGCCTGAGGCTCTTCGTGTAGGTCCAGTTGAGGCTGGACCATATTATTCTAAACAAATGTTTGGTCAGGTGTGAAATGTTTGTACTCCTCCAATCCAACAAGGCCTCATGAGATGGTGTACAAAATAGCTCCCCCGTTTTAGTGTTTTTCATTTTCTTTTCATGTGTACGATCCGTACAACGTCAGTTTGGCCGGTCATTTTCACCATGTGACACGTTGGGATGGGTAGAGTTTATTCTTAAGTTACAGAATGCTACACAAAATCAATTGGAGTCATCATGCTATGCCGTTTTGTGAGGACTGTCCAATCGTAACACTGCACTCTGCATGTTGCTCATTAACGAGATGCATTCTGGCTCCAGATACATTTCACATCTTCTCCCTTTCTGTAGAAAGTAGGTGAACCAGTATAACCGTGGTAGACTAGTTTGTCTCCCGAATCCTCCATTTCTCATCATAAATGTTATGAAATGATCCACGGTAGTCATCATCATCATCGTCGTCATATGTAAAAGATTGGTCCACTAAAATACAATGGAATTCTTTGTTCAGGCTGCCTGCTTTTTATTTTTAAAAAAAGGCTAGACCGTCTTCTACACCAGAAGGAAGGTGTGGGAAGTTGGTGTTCCAACCATCAATCTGTCCACCTGATGCCCCTCATTTGTCAAAGTGTATTCTGGCTTTTACGTGAGTGCGGGCGCGCTCTTGAATTAGCCATGCCCACGCTTTGGCAGATGTGCCAGCACGCAAGCATACAGTGCATTGGCTCTTCCGCAGGAGGTTGGCCAGACCTGGTTGTTGTCTGATGATTCTCAAAGTTCGTGGAAGGTAGTCAGACGGCTGTTATGCGAGTATTACCAAAGTCATTTTGGACGGAAGTCTGGATTCGTGTGTTCGATCCTGAGGAGATTTTTTCTGTTCTGAGCTGCAAAGAAGCAATCCATCAGTCTGGCATTTATTAAGGACATGCCTAGGCCTTAGGTTAGATATGGTTTTGGCTATTGTTTGTGATGGCGTTTGTATGAATCCAAATGGTTGGAAAGTAGCTAATCTACAGTAGCATGTGTTTAAACGGGAAAAGGATCATTGCCTTTTTTAGTTGGAATTTTTGAGCATGGTTCCACCACAGATAATGTCACCATTGTATTCATTAATGATTTGTTTGTCTTTACTGGATTATCTAAAAAGCATGTTCATTGCGTGTCCATTAATTACAAATTTGTTGAATTAATACAATTGTGGCATTAGCTGTGTTTGCACGCACCACCTGACGCTACTAAATAGGTCAATGACCTTACATCACCGAAAGGTTTGCAATGCCACTAATAGTGTCCGCTGTGAATGAGGTCGGTAGAGTGCTGGTTGCTCATCTCCCCCGTAACCAATTTCAATTAAGGGAGTGCTATCTGCACATATCTCTCATGCAAAGACGCATTACGTCATTATTGTCCTCTATGTGATTGACAATTTTGCAGCATTTTCTCTCCGTCCACCACAGTAGATACTCTTTCCATCTCATACTTTTGACCTTCTCAAAATGATAATTTGAGATGACCACTCATGGCGTTCTTCATTTGATAGACCCAGAGAACTCTGCAGAAGTAAGCCTTCCTCTGCCTTCCAAATACACATAGTTCTCACTCTCAGTTGGTCCCTTCTATCCATCTCTTCTCCTCTCCCTTTCTCCCCTCTCCCCTTTCCCCCTCTCCCTCTCCCCATCCTCTCTGCGTTTGCCCTCAGTGTGAACACTGTGGAGTTACAGTGAGTCCAATATGTATTTGATCCCTTTCTGATTTTGCCGGTTTGCCCACTAATAAAAACATGATCAGTCTATAAATTTATGATAATATGTATTCAAACATGGAGAGACAGAATATCAAAAATAAATTCCAGAAAATAACTTAAAATAATATATTTTAATTTATTTGTATTTAATTTAGGCAAATAAGTATTTGACCCCTCTAGCTAAAGAAGATAAAGTGATTTGTGGCAAAGCCCTAGTTGTCTAGAACTGAGGTCAGATGCTTCTTTTAATTGATGACAATGTTTGTGCATATAGTAGAAATATTTTTGCCCATTTTTCTTTGCAGNTTATCTCTAAANCATGCATAGTTTGTTGGTGTAGCTTGGCAAATGGGAGGTTCAGTTCTCTCCATAGAATTACTATAGGGTTAATATTTGGAGACTGTCTAGGCCACTTCACAACTTTAATATGCTTCTTATTGAGCCACTCCTTCGTTGCTTTGACTGTATGTTGTGTATTATTGTCATGTTGGGAGATCCAAAAATGGCCCACCCTTCAGTGTAGTGGTGGAGGGAAGGACGTTTGCACTCAGGATTGCACATTACATGTCTCCCTCCATCCATTCGTTGACGATGTGAAGTTGTCCTGTGCCTTGGCCACACACACACACCCTCAAACGATAATGATACCACTTTCATGCATGATGGTGAGGAGGGTGTTCTTGGGATCCTAGACACTAGTACTCTTTCTCAAAACATATTGAATTGTGATAATGCCAAACATCTTGATTTTGGTTTCATCTGACTACAGCACCTCCTTATCATATCCTAAATCAGTCTGATGTCCGTTGGCAAACCTCAAGTGGGACTGCACAGGTTCCTTCTGAAGTAAAGGTACCATGTGTGCACTACAGGATTTTAAACCTCTGTGGCATTAAGTGCTACCAGTAGTTTTCTCAGTGATTTTGGTCAGTAGCTTTGATATCATTGCCTAGTTCATACCGTATAGCTCTAGGGTGATTTCTTTCTGTTCTCATGATTATCAAATCCCTACAAAAGGTCAAATCTTGTATAGAACCCCAGACAGGCTGATGGATAGTCATTTTGTATTCCTCACATTTTGGAAGAAATGCATCAACAGCTGGGTCTTTTTCTTGTGGCTTTGCAGCCCATTTAATCTTTGTTCAGGTCTAAAATCTTGTCCCTGATATCATTTGGCCACTCTTTGGTCTTTCCCATGCTGGTGAGGTTGGAGTGTGACTGATTCACTCATACTATGGACTGATTCTGCTGATTCAATGTGTCTTTTATGCATGTTAGTATGTACAGGTGTCTTTAATTCAGATGACAAGTTGATCGAAAGTGCCCATCTGGTCTGTGGGCCCGGAACTGTAATCAGTTGGCAGGGGATCAAATACTTATTTTGCTCGATGAAATGGAAATAAATTAATATATATTCTCTTCAGTTAATTTCTGGATTTTCTTTTTGATATTCTGTCTCTCCATATTAGGATACATATTACCACAACATTTATTGACTGATCATGTCTTTGTTAGTAGGCAAACCAACAAAATCAGCAAGGGATCAAATACATATTGGACTCACTGTATGTTTGTGTGTCTGCACATGTGGTCTGTGTTCTCAAGCGAGTTTTCTAACCAGAGGCTAACGCCATGCTGATGCCTGAACGTCCAAGATTCCCTCTGCTTTTGTGCGTGTGTGCGTGCGTGCGTGCGTGTGTGCGTGTGTGCGCGTGTGCGCGTGCGACTTTTGTGTGCATGCGCGCGCGTGTGTGTGTGTGTATGCACGCGTGCACACACGCATGTGACGTGTGTGTGTGTGTGTGTGTGTGTGTGTGTGTGTGTGTGTGTGTGTGTGTGTGTGTGTGTGTGTGTGTGTGTGTGTGTGTGTGTGTGTGTGTGTGTGTGTGTGTGTGTGTGTGTGTGTGTGTGTGATTTTCTGTGTTCATGTGACTTTCTGTGTGTCTTTGTGTATGCTTAAGCTTCTACATGTGCGTGTGGTTCCATTCTAAATGGCTCTCAAATGTTCCTGCTGTCCTCACCAGAGCATGGAAGCATTGTGTAACTCTTCACATGCATGCTTGTGTGTGTGCGTGTGTGTGCGCGTGCGCGCGGGTGTGTGTGTGCGCGCGTGTTGCGGCGTCCAAACACCTCTGGCCAGTTGGTCTGGGACTCGGTGTTATTTTTTTTATCTCTCTTCAAACACCAGCATCAGTAAGCTGAAACTTGGAAACATTGTCAGACAATGTCCCATTGCCTTCTGTGTGTGTGTGTGTGTATGTGTGTGTATGTGTGTGTATGTGTGTGTATGTGTGTGTTTGTGTGTGTGTGTGTGTGTGTGTGTGTGTGTGTGTGTGTGTGTGTGTGTGTGTGTGTGTGTGTGTTTGTGTTTTTTTGTGTATATGCGTATGTGTGTGTGAGAGAGGGGAAGATGGATGTTTTGAAAGGGAGCCCTTCTATGTAGGAGAGTTGACCGTGTCACAGCACGCATCTGCAGGCTTGAGAGTGATTGGTCGTGACAGGTCTCTGGTCGTCCCCGTCCCCCAGCTCTGCCTCTGATTATGGGCCTCATCGGGCCTCCCTCGCTCGCTTGTTGCTACGGTAAACTCCTGCCGCAGGTTTGCGTTGCCTAAACAGCCCTGGCACCCAAAAGAACGGACAAACGCCCCACCACCAATAACCACACCTCCCCTCCCCCACCTCCCAGGGGATGTCGGCATGGGTGCTGAGTGTGTCTAGCGTAGCTACATGACGCCCTGGGCCTTGACACGGTTTTGTTGCCGAGCCTCCTTTTTTGCGTCCATCGCTCCAGAAGAGACTCCTCGTCTCGCCGAGATGGCTGCTTTCTCATGCACCCTGGCCAGAAGCCGCTCACCACAACTTTTATGAATCTTTTCCATATTCTTTTTTTTCTCTTTTCCATGTCTCTGTGATTCCTTTCCCCTCTCTCTCTCTCTCTCTCTCTCTCTCTCTCTCTCTCTCTCTCTCTCTCTCTCTCTCCCCCTCCCTTTCTCTCTCTCTCTCTCTCTCTCTCTCTCTCTCTCTCTCTCTCTCTCTCTCTCTCTCTCTCCCTCTCTCTCTCTCTCTCTCTCTCTCTCCCTTGCTCTCTCTCTCTCTCTCTCCCTCTCAATCTCCCCTCTCTCTCTCTCCTCTCTCTCTCTCTACCCTTGGCCTTACAGCCTCCTTGTCCTCTTTTTTTCTTCTTTTCAATTCCAAAACATGAACTAAGGACAACATGCTAGAAGCCTGCATGCTTATGTGGCGCTTGCATGAAAAACACAGAAAATATATATTATTATTCTACATTGTATATTACAAGGCTTTTGGGGCCCCAGGAGTGAAGTGCAAACATTTCCGACTCCTGGCCCCAGTGTGCTCAGCTAACAGTACAGTATGTCCATCCGACTACCAGCTGTCTACTTCTAAAAATTCTGTCATTCCGTTTGTCACTATTGCAGTTGTTTTTTTTGTTTTTTTTTCATTCTCTCACCCACTTTCTCACCCTCTCCCATTCTGCAACTGGTCTTGGTTCCCCAGTCGGACGCTCCTCCGCTCCGGCCTCTCTCTGGTTGGATGGGGCTAATGGCTGTTTATTTTCTCAGCCGTGGGGAGTGGAGTGCTTTTTAATGAGAGCTTTGATGAGCGCCTCCTTAATTAGAGAGGGCTCGAGAAGAGAGTGGGGGAGGAGTCACTCGGGAGGAGTCAGCCCAGGCAGTCAGTCGACTACCCTCCACTCAACTCCATCTGCTTCTCTCTCTCACTCTCTCTCTCTCTCTCTCTCTCTCTCTCTCTCTCTCTCTCTCTCTCTCTCTCTCTCTCTCTCTCTCTCTCTCTCGTTCCCGTTCTCTTTCTCTTTCTTTCCTCCGTTCTGTCTCCACTCCCCATCCCCCGTTTCGCCCTGTGTGGAGCCCCAAGGCTAATTGTTAACATGTTTCTACCCTGAACTGTAAAACAAATGTGCTACTGTGAGCGGAGCGCGTGCAGGGCACAGGGCCCTTCTTAAAACAGACCCTCGCTCTCCTCCCCTCTTGTCCCCTTTGCTCTCTCCTCCTCGACTCCCCATCGCACCTTCATCACCCCTTCCGCTGCCGACCGGGCTGCGCCTCCTCATCCAAACGACTTTGGGTTTTTAAGCACTCTGGGTTCGGGGAATTGCGCCGCCCTACGAGACCCCTGGTCAACATTCAGGGCATACCAGCAGCACACGGCACCATTTTTCAACGCTCCATATTATGCACAAAGCACCATTGTTGCGCAGGTTGAAGGATGGGCATGCTTAAAAGAATGTTTCCCCCCTTTTAAGAACCTCTGTGGTGGAGGCACGGGGAAGGTGGCTAGCAACGGAATGATTATTGTTGTCACCGTGCCAGGTGACCAGCTCTGGAGAAATCGGAGGAATTTCTACAGTCAAAAGTCATAAGTAATGGTTTTGCTTTAAAATTGGGGACAAAGTGGATTTTTAGCGGTCTGTCTCAATAATGTCAACAGGGAGAATGGGAATTTTGCCTGGAAATTTGGACATCTAGTCAACGTGTACTGTAGAGTATCATGGCTTTTTGCAGTCCTTACGCTACCTATTCTAATTCAAAGTGTAGAGATGTTGGAAGAAAATGCAAAATACTGAAAGTTTGTACTGAAGTTCTAGTGCTTTAAATATTCCCCAGGATATGAGATGTCACATCACGTTACAATCAATGTTACATGCAGCCAGATTAACAATATCTTTTGTGTTGCCTAAAGATATTTGGATGATTGTCCCAAAACTATTTGGGAGACTTTTATTTTACCTCCAGCTCAATTTGACATCAGAGCACAGTTTCTATGACTCATCCTGATTTAGAATTAGACATGCTAGTAATATAAATTACTACAGTTTTTTGTTTGTATATTGATTTTCAGTTTCCCAGTTATCTTTAGGTCAGGCTAAGTGCAGGTCTTGGTCTGTAATGGCGCTGTCATATTTCAGTGTGTGTTGGTCATCAATAACGTGCCCCATTTCGTGAAGACCTCCTCAAACACATGCACACACAACACCAATCGAGAACATGTGCCTGCGAAGAAAGCACTACATTGTTTATAAACCCCCTTGTCTTTGTTGACTGTTCATCTTTTTTCAGTATTGCAGGAAAAAAAAACCTTGTTTCTCCAAAACTTTTTCCCCTGATACTTTTGCCAGATCATAAAACGAAGCAGCGAAGAGTGTTAACAATTAAAGGATTCCATAGCAGAGGAGCACAAAAGGAGGAAAATTACACATACACACACACACAGACATACCCAATCAAAAAGGGAGCGTGGCACGCCAGGGTAATAAATCCAGCCCGCCTCACTGCTCCACAATCAGCACAGGAAGCTCTGTGGTGCTGAGTGTACAGTAATGGCCTCTCTGGGAGACAGGTATCTGTATGGCTGCATTACAGTACAAAATACACCACAGATGAAATGGTGGGGCGCAGGGGAGTGGGTCATTGGTGGGGGACTTCTGGTGTGTGTGTGTGTTGATGGAGGCGGGCGCAGGGGAGTGGGTCATTGGTGAGGGACTTGGCGTGGGGGATAGGGGGGGATGTTGATGGAGGCGGGTGAAGGGGAGTAGGTCATTGGTGGGGGAGTTGGGGAGGGGGAATGTTGGGTGGGGGTGGGGGTGGGGAGGGGTGTTTTGGGGGGCGGGGGTCGGGGAGGTGTATCAACAAACGCAGGGAGGAAGTGGACCGCAGGTGGGTGATTTGTAGTGTGGCAGTTTGAACGCTGAGGGAGGCCCAGATTATGGTGCTGTTTATTTCTTCAGGCACCACAAACACAGGCAATCTCTCTCTCTCTCTCTCTCTCTCTCTCTCTCTCTCTCTCTCTCTCTCTCTCTCTCTCTCTCTCTCTCTCTCTCTCTCTCTCTCTCTCTCTCTCTCTCTCACGCACACACGCACACACAGACTCAGGCCCACATTGAAAAGACCACTACTAGGAATATAGTGATTAAGATGTTGGGGGAAATCACTGCTAGATTGTTAATCCATTAATTGTTAGTCAATCAAGGAGGTCAATCAAGGATTCATTAATTAATTGATCATTTGCATCAATCGCTACTGTGGTGCAGTGCTGTGTTCAGTCCCATCACTAACATGTCATGTAGGAGCAGTAACTCAAACAGTGTTCCAGGGTCATGCTGAGGGCTATAAAATCTACAGTGTATCATTATTCGGTATACTGTTGTCGCAACTCCTTTTTTTCTACGAATATGTTGTCATTGTTTTTTCCGTTTTACAATAATAATAAAAATAATAATAATATCCAGCTTACTGTCCATTTCAATACCGCAAGCACGTAATGGTCAATCTAGTTATTAGTAACCCACAAGAGGAAAGCCACAACAGGAATAGACACGGCATTGTGCGAAACAGTGGAGACAGATGTTCAGACAATTGATTGTTTGTGCAAAACATACAGTGCGCAGTGTTGCCGTCATTCAGTCAGTTTTCAGGAATTTAACCGTATGCACAACAATAAATTACAACCTATAACTCAACAAAAAACTTGACATTTTGAAGTCCTCCCCCTTAAACTTTCCAGGGAGGCTTTCACGGGATCTCTTGTACCCACCAACCATAATTTGGGTCTTTTTCCTCCTCTCCCTCTCCTCTCCTCTCCTCTCCTCTCCTCTCCTCTCCTCTCCTCTCCTCTCCTCTCCTCCTCCTCCTCCTCCTCCTCTCCTCCCCCTCTCATCCTCTCCTCTCCTCTCCTCTTCTCTCCCTCTCCCTCTCCCTCTCCCTCTCCCTCTCCCTCTCCTCTCCTCTCCTCTCCTCTCCTCACCCTCTTTAGCGTGACCACAATATTTCCCATGTGTGTAGCGAGCGAGCCCCTACTCTCCTCTAGAGCCGGGAGATTGAGTGGCGCAATTACATGGTCATGAGCTCCCCAAATGGAAAGCTCCCTCTTAATGCCGACTTTAACCTCTTTTCCCCTGACTTTGGGGGCCATACGAGAGGGTGAATTTGTGCGTTTGTTTGAGAGAGCGTATGTTTGTTTCTTCCTTAACTTTTGCTTATCAGTGATGCATACAAAAGACCTTCTCCTTTTCTCTTAGTCAATATTTAATTTCTCTTTTCTCTCTCTCTCTCTCTCTCTCTCTCCCTCTATCTCTCTCTTTCTCTCTCCCTCTATCTCTCTCTTTCTCTCTCTGTCTCTCTCTCTCTACCTCTCTCTCTCTCTCTCTCTCTCTCTCTCTCTCTCTCTCTCTCTCTCTCTCTCACACTCACACTCACACTCACACTCACACTCACACTCACACTCTCTCTCTCTCTCACACACACACACACACACACACACACACACACACACACACACACACACACACACACACACACGGAATGATTATTTCTTAAAATTCATAATAAGAAAATAACCACCCTCTCTTTGTATGAGCCTTTGTGAATATTCCAAAAGAGCTGTGATTAGGTCATTGGGCCTCTTGGTGGCCATATATTCACCTGGAGGCCCTCAGGTGAAATAAATAAATAAATTAGGCTTGGAGGCCCTGTCCTTTTCCATTCATTTTGAGTAACTCCTTATTATACAGCTCTATCGCTGCTCCACCCCCATACATATTCCTCTTTGTGTGTGCATGTGTGAATGTGTGCGTGTGTGTGTGTGTGCCTGTGTGTGTGTGCATGTGTGTGCGCGCCTGTGTGTGCGTATGTGTGTGCACGTGCGTGTGTGTGATGTGATAGAAATAGGCTCAGTGAGTATAAAAGCAGACATGGAAGGGGTGGGGGTGGGTGCACTCGTATGGAGTGATGGATTTCTCCAGAGAGGAGAACCGACAAGGTCTGCTCAGAGAGGGAGAGAGAGAGAGAGAGAGAGAGAATGAGAGAGAGAGGGAGAGAGAGAGAGAGCAAAAGAGAGAGGGAGAGCCCTAGATCACGTTACTCTCTCAGATGTATGCCAGTGCTGCCAGGTCACAGCGGGTGCAGTGTCCGTCACACCAGCTCCACATCTATAACCATCTCTGGCTTTCAGTCCTCTCCTTACCTCTGTCTCTTTTTCCTCATCCTCTTCCTCCTTCTCTCTCCCTCTCTCTCTCCCTCTTCTCTATCTCATCTCTCCTCTGACCATCTCTTGTAGTGGCAGTCAACTTTCTTTGTGTTTGTATTTTTGTCCTCTCCTGTTTTTATGACTCTCTTACTTCTCTTTTGTTATCCCTCTTCCTTTTTCTTTCTCAATCTCTCTCTCTCTCTCTCTCTCTCTCTCTCTCTCTCTCTCTCTCTCTCTCCCCCCCCTCTCTCTATCTTTCTCTCTCTCTCTCTCCCCCTCTCTCTCCCCCCTCTCTCTCCCCCTCCTGTTCCACCCCCAAAACATCCACTTGTCCAACACTGTATCTCACCATCCTAACCCTCTCCCTCCTTCCCTCTCTCCCTCCCTCCCTCTCTCCCCCATGGCAGGGCAAGGTGGCCCAGACGGCCTGCATGTCTGCCTGTAAGCACCTGTCCACCTCGCTGCTGCAGCTGCTGCTGGAGGCTGACGTGCGCCAGGTGTCTATGGGGGCGCTGCAGCAGTTCAACGTGGACGTCAAGGAGTGCGAACGTGAGTACAGCACAGTAGCACAGCCGTCAAGTCTCTCAGCCAGTCACCACCCAAGAAAGACCACCCACAAACAAAAAACACACTCTTAAGCCAGGCTCAAACTACACGACTCCCGATTTTGTGTCTAATTTTCACATTGGCTTGCTCTGCACACATAAAAAATCCTATCAACTTTGTTGACATGGCAAATAAACTCTTGAACTTGAACTTGAACTTGAATCACAACTGTCAATCTGATCCCTGATCGGAAACACAGAGACAATGCCCGAAGTTCTATTTCGAGTCGTATTTATCAAACAGACAGTGTCTGACGTTCTAAGGTAGAATTTTGTAAGTTCCAAGAGTCGCCAATTGCAAATCGTAGATATCACTCACAACAAATAAATCTTGCCCGACAAACGCTTGCGATGTCCCTGCGGGGTAACGTTCCACCGATTGTCGTAAGGGTGTAGGGGGGGTTAAGCCGAGAATCGGGCCGATAGTCGTGTAGTTTGAGCCAGGCTTTAGACAAGACACACATAGAACTGGATGCAGCACGCACGCACGCACATACACACAGACTTCCCATTCCATCAGTCCCTCCATTTCCACATTTCTCTTCTATATTACAAACTATCCCAAGCCTTTCTATTTTTTTTACCCCTGTTTCCCTGCTTATGCACCCCCCTTCCTGAGAGAGCAGTAGAGGCCTTTACTGTAGGTCTGGAGGTTGAGAAGCTCAGTCAGTCAGTCAGTCAGTCGTCCCTGCGTCAAGGGGAGAAATACGTCTGGAAAGGAAAGGGCTGCGGGCCTTAGGCATGAGGTGGGCCTGTCACCACCTCCTTTCAGGGGTCCCGCCCAAGTGCCCTAAAGCCACCTTCGCCCGTCATCTCTCGGCCCTTGGCCTCTCCAGATACCTGCGTGGTCCATGGAGCAGCTCCAGGCTGGGGTCGGTGGTGGTGTTGGTGTTGGTGGTGGTGGTGGTGGTGGTGTTGAGCTCCTGGAGGCTGAGAGCTGGAGAGGGGAAGGGACACCTCCTTGGCCGCCAAAGCGGGTCTTTGTGACAGCATGGTGTCGCCCGGCGCCTCCCCACCGCTGACAGCCGTGCTAATAGATTTTCCCATCGTGTCAGAGAGTGGGGCCTGGGGGTTGAATGGCAAAAGTTGCGGGGCCCCGGGCCGGGTCGAGAAATGTCTCGTTGAATATCCTCGCCGCCGGTCGCCTCGTGCTGAGACACAGAGGCGTTTTGGAGCAGAGCGGGGCCCCGAGTTTGCTTTTTAGGTAACCCATACTGTTAACTGGCGTACGGAGCGGGTAAAGGTCTCGCTGTGCTGTACCATAGGCTGTCTTCCTACACATGCCCTTCTTTTTCCAGGGCATTACCGATTTCCCTCCTCAAAAAAATCTCAACTTTCCCCTGAAAAAGAAAAAAAACATATGGACATCAGAACTTTCCCCTGAAAAAGAAAAAAACACATATGGACGTCACAAATTTCCCCCAAAAGAGATGGAACAGACAAAAAAAAGAGATGGGGGGGGAGGAAACAAAAAAAGATTAGATGGAAAGTTTTCAATAGTTGAGACAATAGAAGGCGAAAGCATCCACGATGTGAAAATCTGTAAGCGTTTTGTATTTGCACAAAGCTCTCTTTCAGTTTTTTTTTAAAAAGGATAACTGTCTGGATTTATTAACCTGGCAGAGTTAAACACTCAGTGTGTTCAGGGGAAATGATGAGTGGGAATCATTATTATGCTCTCTGTAACTGCATGGGCGCTTGCGAGATTTACCAGACAACCTTGCTGAAATCATTTTCAACAAACAAAGGTTTTTTTTTTGTATTTGGCCATACAGCATATAACCTAAGCCCTAAGACTAATGTATACAAAGAAAATCAAAGCAAGTCGATTTTTTTATTAAATACAATCAAACCTTTTAAAGACTATAAACATTTTGTTAAGATTGTAAAAGTCCACTCGGGTAATATATCAGGTTTTTACAAGGAGACATTTTCAGCATTGTTTTTTTCTCCTGGCTCGTATTGAGAAAAATATAACGATTATATTTTATTTTTTGCAACAATCCCGTTTTGTTTAGCCCCATTTTCATCTGTGGGAAAATATTGTAATGCATTGTAATATTTAAGTTGACGTTTAGGAACAATGCACAATATTATGCATTTGTTTTGTAAATTTTCAGTCAACATAGCAAAGCCTTATAAGCTTCCTTTAGGCAAACAGCTAGCAGCATTTCTGCAAAGTAAGTTCGTAGATCACATTTGATTGTCTGTGCATGATATATTTATATATTATTCCTTGTGAATGGTGCTGTATAGATATTAAATATAAAAGTTGAATACAAATACCAATGTCACAGTTATTTGTTTGTTCTCATAGATATGTATTCTGTTATATTTTCCAGTTTATGTCCCTACGGTGTTGGGGCTTACCTCATGGTCAAGTCCTCCAGAAAGTTGGAAGTGCCAGCGCAGTTCTATTAGATGTCCACAGGGGGTGCTGTGGCTCAGCCTTTTTGCCAGACTTGTGGCACCGTTCCTGAATCTCACTCGCTTAGTGTCTCTTTGAACTCCTCAAGGAATGCTGGTCACCGCATTGAGCGCAGGAAGGAGAGCTGGGCAGGGACAAGGGTAGAGAAGAGAGGGAGAGAGAGAGAGAGAGAGAGAAGGCAAAAAGGAACAATAACAGAAAAAAAACTGAGTAGAAAAAAACAGCATTCTGGTCCCTCTATAGCTTGCCTCTCCAAAGTCAGCTTCAGGTTGTGCAGTGGTTGAAAAGTCTAGTCAGCGCAGCGATGTGACATGGCGTGGAGCAAGGGCCACAACACAAAAGAACGGGACTGCACTGTTGTGCACAAGTTTTTTCCCCCCTTCTTCTTCATTTTATTGAATGTGACGAGATGCGATGTGACAGAAGTGTCACGTGAACCCCGATTGCCATCTGCCCCCTAGGGCCCCCTCCCACCCCCCTTCTTACCCCCCTGATCCCTGTGGCAAATACCGAGTGGGCACTTTCATCTCCGCACGGTGGCCCAGGGAGATGTGCAAGGTTGGCAAGAGGATGGGGGGGGAGGAGGGAGGAGGGGTGCCGGGGTAGAGGAGCATGGGGGGCGGGGTGAATCAGGGGAGTTGGCGTGGTGCTCCCGGGGTCAGGACTAGAGATGGCAGGCGTGTAATCCGCCCCGAGAAGCGCAGAAAAGTGCACAGCGTCCAGGGGTGAAAGGGATCTCGCCTTGCTCGGCGCGTTTTGTCCCTGCGTGTCAAAACCGTTCCCCTCTTTTCACGAGGGGGCGAAAACTCCCTTGTTTATGAGTCTGCTTCCAAATGAGGGGGACTAGGAACAGCCAGAGAGAGAGAGAGAGAGGGAGGGAGAGATGGAGAGAGAAAGAGAGAGGGAGAAGTAAAGAAGGAGCCGAGTGGCCTTGCATCCAACCTCAACAGCCCCCCACCCGGCGCTCACCTCATCCCGTCCCGTGCCACCTCCTCAGGACAAGCGGCCCCATGGGAATGATGTGTACAAAGGCAACGCTGCCTGCCTGGGTTATTGGGGGAAAAGGCAGGAACCTCAACCCTACAACAATCTCTCCCCTTTTCCGTTTCCTCGCTCTCTCGCTCTCTCTCTCTCTCTCTCTCCATTCTGTCACTCCACCTCTCTCTCACTATCTCCATATCCCTCTTTTCTCATCCACCCCCTGTCTGTTCCTAGCTTTGAGCAGGATTAATGGCTATTTGATGATGATTTTTTTGTGCATTTACTTTTTTTTTACTCTTTTGGTATACCCCCCCCCACCCGTTCATTCGGATGGACTTCACAAAGCCCCTTGTGACAAGAGCTGGGAGAGACGTGGTGACACTCCTGCAAGCGGGCTGCCTCAACACCATCCACCCCACCCCACCCCAAACACCCCACACAACACCCAATACCCACCGTCACCACCACTCTTGCATCCTTTTTTAAAACTCAGCAAACTCCACCATCTCCATCCCACCACTGAAACCTCCAAAAGCCTCCACCACCCCTTCTCAAGCGTTGTACACCCCCAAACACCCAACCTCTCAGCCCCACAAACCCCAACCCTCCTCTCCTCTCCTCTCCTCTCCCCTCCACCTCCCCTCCTCTGAACCTCCCCCTGTCCTCCCCTTGTCCTGGCTGTCATCCGTCTGCCAATCTCCAGCTCCATGGCCAATTCGCTGCTCTCTTTATCCGCCTCTCTTTCCCACAGGGTTTGCCAGGGCGGGCCCGGTGCCTGGCTTCCAGGGGGACACGCTGCTGCTCGCCTTCATCGACTTGAGACAAGTAGGTCTTTGTTGTTCTTTTTTTTCTTCCCCTTTATACCCCCTTTTCTCCTCTCTTTCTCTTTCTCTCTCTTGCTCTCTCTCTCTGTCTTTTCTTTTTTCGTTTCGTTTCATTCTTTCCCTTTTCCCCTTTTCTTTCTTCTGTTATTTTTTTTTCTCCTTTGCTCCTGTTTACCCCCACATTGCTACATATACCCCCACACCCAACATCTCACATAAAGAGCAAATCTCTCCCCCCTCCTCCACCACCCCCATCTCCTCCCCTCTGTTCCCCTCTCCTGTCCCTATTGCCCTGGCCCTCGGAAACCTCCAACCTCAAGCCTCTGGATTTATTTTATCCTTTCTTCTCGGCCTTGTTTCTCCTATTCTCTCTGTGTCGTGTTGTCTGTGTTCATCGCTGTGGCTTTTGCCCCAAACTGTCTAAAAACGAACTCTGTGTGGGGGGCCTGCGCTTAAATTTGACGATTGCGTGTCAACGCGAAAGTGCGCCCACGCTTAATGTTAAAGGTTGCGTGTCTACACGCAGTGTGTGATTGTTTAGCGCTTTTCATTAGTGATCTCAGGGTCACCTGGAAATTTGGAGGAACTTAAAACATGAAGTCTGTTCGCTTCCAAACACGTCTGTCACCGTTGAACAGTTGCATCTCGCTTTGTGTTGCGTTTTCCATCAGTGATGTCAGTGGCGTCGCACGGGAATTCGGACAAACTTGTTGGGACGCTTCAAAACACATCTGTCACAGCTTAAAGGTTTGACGGGATGCAGAGATGCTTTCTTACTCGTACCGCTGCCTCGGTTCGCCGTGTGAGTCAAAGGTTGGTCAGTGCTTAGCCACATGTTCCTAAACGGTTTACCCCACAAAAACCCACTGAATACATCCCTGCTTCCCGTTCCTTCAGGACATGTTTATAGATTTGCGTCGTTTAGCTCTGTTTTCATCTCCTGGTTGGTTTAAATAAAGTACAGTGTTTTTTTGTGGATACGTGTTGTGTGGCGAGAAACGAGGAGAGTATCTACGGAGGAAGTATGCAGCTGCCAACCATGGGATGGGAAAGTCATGATATGAAAGGGGGGGTGGGTGGTGGGGTGGGGTTGGGGCGCTGGGGTGGTGGTGTTGCGGGGCTCGGGGTATGGGTATGTATTTGTTTGATTCCCTCCCCCCCCTGTCTTCTCATCACTAGCCCCACCCCACTTAAATACAGAGCAAATCAACCCCCCCCCTTCCATACAGACCCCCCCCCCCCCCCCCCCCCCCCCCCCCCCCCTTCGTCTTTGCAAAGCAGTGTGGCCAACCTGGGCGGGTGTCAGCGGCAAGGCGAGGGGATGACGGATGGGGCCGATGCAGGAGGAGGCCAGGATGAATGAGGTGACAGACAGTGACGGATGGCTCTTTCTTCCTCTAAGACAATCCCGTTTTGTCCCGCCTGACACCATGATGCAGTGCCACTTGTTTTCCATGCTGCCTTTTCTTCAAAAAAGAAAACTGACTTCACTGAAGGAATTGGGCATTGGGCGATGGGGATGCGGATGAAGGGCGGGGGTGGGGGTGGCGGGGTGGTGTTTGTGAGACTTGTCTGGTTTTCGCTTTGTTTCG
>NC_085877.1:6190208-6195208 GCF_034702125.1 Engraulis encrasicolus
GGCTCTCGCTCGCAGCGGCCCATTAGCCGGGCTTTACCCAGAAAATGTGTCTGCTGGCGTGTCCTGGGTTCCGTTTGAGGAAGTTTGAGACCTCATCATCATTATAAATAAATCGTCCCCATATTCTTACATACAGTACCTCTCTCTCTCTCTCTCTCTCTCTCTCTCTCTCTCTCTCTCTCTCTCTCATTCTCACTCTCACTCTCACTATCTCTCTCTCGCTCTCTCTCTCTCTCTCTCTCTCTCTCTCTCTCTCTCTCTCTCTCTCTCTCTCTCTCTTGTGTCTGTCTTTCAGTCTAACGCCATCACACACACACACACACATACCAAAAATCACATTTCTCATACATTACATATGGCACACATGCATTTTTTGTGTTTCAAATCTATTCTTATCCAATGAATCACCAGTGAAATCAAGAGTAAATGATAATCAATACCAGTTGCTCTTACACTGTACAGTTAAATACAGTGCAAATCAGTCACAGAGAAAACCATGCCAATTGTTTCATTAAAAACCTCCTTGGCTTACAGTGTCTGAGGAAAACGGTTTATGCTGCTTGGCCATAAAGGGAAAATGTGATTTATTCCAATCAAGATCTGATTATATTTGAGCATGTTTCAGTATTAATCATGCGAACATTTGAGGTCTGTGTGCTTGGCTACTGATGTTACACAGTGTTCTACTAGTACTTCGAAAGCATATTAAAAGGTGTCGTTGATATTAACAGTATTTTTGGCTCGTCTGGATATTTCCTGAACACTGCAACGATTAATTGACCCTGCATTTTGTTTGCGATCATATCTGTTTGTTTCAGTGAAATGTTAACCGAGGGCAGAAACACGAATGGACAGGAAGATGATGAATATGTGTGGCCAAGTGGACTAGCTTTGGCCTCTAGTTTGAGAAAGATGGAAACAGCAAATTATTTTGCTGGACTTTGAGACTTGAAATCAATTTGAGTTCAAACACAGTCAGTAGACGCTTTCTGTATAATTGCTTTGACCCAATCCCAACACATGTTCTTGGAAAGTGTGCACGCTCACACGTTTGTGCATGCGTGCTAGCTGTGTAAGCAGGCAATGTTAAGAATGTGTGTGTTAAATCGTCATGTACATCTCTGAAGAATCACATTAGATAAAATGAATGTTTCTGTAATGTAGTTTATCATGGGTATGCAGCTATGCACTGATGGACCATGCATAATTGTAATGTACTCTGGCTAGAGTAAGAAACAGGAAGGCACTATTTGTCTTTGTCTTTTTTTTTGTTCACTTTTCAGAATGCCCCTAGCTCATTTGTCTTCTATTGTCATTTGTCATGTGTTCTCTTGGTTTCAGTCTCTGAAAATGTCAATGTGAAATTGAATTTGTTTATGGTTTGGGAATTTTTTTTGGCTTGACTCCAAGAATTGCTTTTATATATAAAAAAGAAAACAAAAAAGTCGTCCTGGAAAAGGGGACACATCTTAGGAAATACTTGCAAACACGATTGCATCAACTGAAAGCAGACATGCTCACAAGGCAAGCTCCCACTGTGACTCAACATAGGATCGGGCAGACATGCCCTCTTGTTCAGATTTGTCATGGAAAGATGTTTTTCGTGTTGGTATTTTTGATATTGCTCATATCAGCGCAGACTTCCTTGCATCACTTTCATTTCCAAAAACTCCCGATATACACCCACTTCACTTTCATTTTCATTTTCAAAAATTCCTGTTATAGCAGCTTAAAGACAGGTGTTTCCAGTTGGACGTGTTGCTATTCATTTAGGCGTTGCAAACACATGGCAACGGATATCTTGCAGCCGCCCTGATTTCAGTTTCTGTGATCACGGCCCTGGTGGCTCCACCTCTCCTACAGTACGTGGGGAGATGCAGGAGACCAATCGAGGGGTTTCCGCACAGGCTTTGTGTTGTTGCTTTTGGTTTCGCGCGCACATGTGTCGGTTGACGGTTGATGAGAAATGGCGCAGGGATGTCCAAAACCAGCGTCTTCCCAGCATATGTGAGCAGGCTGCCAGCCGCAGAAGTCAATTTGAAACACAGCGCATGGAGAGGGAATGTGTTTGTGTGTGCGGGGGCGGGTGTTTGCTAATGAGGGAAGGCCACGGTTACCGCTGGGAGTTCTGGCCCTTAGTTTCCGATCTGTCCCCCTATTTCCAGTGTGGCCCCTGGGTTCACCGAGGTTATGCAGGCTTGTTTTGTTAAGATTGAAAGTAGCATGACGTATCATGCCGGCAACTATAAATCTGTCAGTGGATAGTTGTGATGGTTTACTGGCAACCGTCAGTATAATGCAAGGTGCCAGCAGCTGTGAAAGTATCAGTAGACCGTACAGTCTTCTGATAACTGCAGCTGATAAGCACCGACTGTAATAAGAAGCTTCTCCTTTCATTTAGCCCAGTCAGCACTCCCAATTTAGGCACAATATGGGCATGTGAATGGCAGTGATATGAAATTGATCATGCTTATCGACTAAGACAAGAGAGAGATGGAGAGGAGGGCTGGACTGGGATGAAAAATCCGGCCGGGTGTTTTTGGCCAAGACCCGTCCACCGAGCATTGAGACAGACAAACGAAGCCTTCTACAACATTTTGGTCATCTAATATGAGCTATTTTGACCCTAACAGCCTAAATGCTTTATTGATACCTGGCTATCTTGGAGAGACCTTGCTGTAGCAGCATGAGGAATGATACCATTGAGTGGAGCTCCAGGCCAAAGTCATCAATAGTCCACCGGGCAAACGCCCTGTATGCCGTACGGTCAATCCGGCCATGACGGAGAGTGATTTTGGATTAGCTGCCTGTCACGACCTCCTGAAAAAGCAATAGAGCAGACGAGACGAGGCTCTCTCTTGTGCTGCCATCTTTCCATTCACCACCAGACAGTCCGTGACGGTCCCATGGCTGGACTCTTCCTCTCGGATAACCTTGGACGTGCGTGTGTGCGTGTGTGCGTGTGTGCGTGCGTGTGTGCGTGCGCGCGTGTGTGTGTGTGTGTGCGCGTGCGTGTGCGTGCGTGTGCGTGCGCGTGCGTGCGCGTGCGTGCGCGTGCGCGTGCGTGCGCGTGCGTGCGCGTGCGTGCGCGTGCGTGCGCGTGCGTGCGCGTGCGTGCGCGTGCGTGCGTGCGCGTGCGTGCGCGTGCGTGCGCGTGTGTGTGTGTGTGTGTGTGTGTGTGTGTGTGTGTGTGTGTGTGTGTGTGTGTGTGTGTGTGTGTGTGTGTGTGTGTGTGTGTGTGTGTGTGTGTGTGTGTGTGTGTGTGTCAGTCAAAGAGAGAGACAGAGAGTTCAAGTTTTTTGTTATTAGATTTGTGGGTACGTGCGTGTGTGTGTGTGTAAGTGAGAATGATGTTTGCGTGTGTGTGTGCGTGTGTGTGTGTGTGTGTGTGTGTGTGTGTGTGAGCGAGGTGTCGTGTTTGCTTGCGTGTCTGACTCGCCCAGACTGACTGCAGAAAGTCAAGTTTTGAGGCAAAGAGAGAGGCTGCCTATGTAAGACTCATTTAAGCCCTGTCACTGGCCCTTTCTGCCGCCAGTGTGATGCCCTCTTGTATGGAGTCAGTGGGGGTGTATAGACTTTAGGCCTGGGGGGCTGACATCTCTTTCACGGCCCCCGGGGGCTGATTGAGCTTCCCTCTGGGCAGCGTCTGTGTGCGCGCTTTCTTCTCCGCGCCGGGACCATGGCACTGGGAGAATCGCCCTGAATCGCTCCACTGCGGCGGTCACGCTGTTTTGGTAACGACTGACACTGACCCGGCCTCGCGCATCCCATCCTCCATTTGTTTGTCCCCTCATCCCTCCTCCTCCTCCTCCTCCTCCTCCTCCTACTCCTCCTCCTCCTCCTCCTCCTCCTCCTCCTCCTCCTCCTCTCATCCCCCCTGTATCCTCCACTGTATTCCTCATCCCCCTTGTTTATTTCCCTCTATTTTCCATCCCCCAGACAAAGGGGGGTGCAGCATGACAAGCGGAGGAATCTGCCACTTGGAACCAAAATTGTCCAGTTCTTAAAGTCTTGGAATGTATGACCCCCTCATTGGTCCGCGTGATTAAGCAGCTGAAATGAAAATGTTTAGGGGTATACTGTATGTGAATCTCCCGGTTTGGACGGTTAAACAAATGGGAAGAAGACGGCACACTGTATACATACAGATGAACTTCCTTTGCATGACATTTAACAGACTCATTTACGTGAAAGTGAAAGCCTGATTGGGAAATTCCAACTCCCATTGTCATTGTGACACAGCACTCCACAGCACACAAGTGTTCACTGCACACTGCACACAACGGAATTGCATTTATGCCTCACCCGTGCAAGGGGGCAGCCCCCAATGGCGCCCCAAGGGAGCAGTACGGCAGGACGGTTCCATGCTCACGGTACCTCAGTCATGGAGGAGGATGGGGGAGAGCACTGGTTAATTACTCCCCCCACCAACCTGGCGGGTCGGGAGTCGAACCGGCAACCTTTGGGCTACAAGTCTGATGTCCTATCCTCTTACCCATTATTGTATACTGTTCACTCTTTTAAGGACGTCAGTCAGTTAACAGTAGAACATGATAGACGTCTGTCTACGTTTTACAGTATTTTTAGATGCGTCCCACGCATCTCTATAAGAGGCTTTGGTGTCCGTCCGTCCGTCCGTCCGCCCTCCCGTGATGCGTTTCTGAATTGTGATTCCCTCTTGTGATTCCCTCTTGTGTCCACAAGGTGGCAGTTGCTCAGTTTTGGCCTGGAGCTCATGCGTGCAAACCAAAACGTCTACCATAATGGTTAGCAAACCGGCTACGCAGCTGATTGATTGCATTATCTGACACAACTGCAGAAGCACAGAAGTCTGTATGCATATTCCATCCATGTGTGCCATGAAATAGGAAGGCATGAGACATTTGCAAATAGCGTTTCCTATGTACACATCGTGCTCTTTGCCAGTGAGAAAAACATGGCGGCACTTCCTGTTGATTTTCACATGAAAGTTTTGCTTAATTTAAAGTCCCTAAGCGACT
>NC_085877.1:6200208-6205208 GCF_034702125.1 Engraulis encrasicolus
CACTATGCTGCTGTATTGTGTTTTCCAAAAATAACTAGCCTCCCCCTTCGCCACCCCCCTTCTCTCTCGGTATTACTTACATGCACACACGCACACATGCACACACGCATGTACACACGCACACACACGCACGCATGCATGTAAGCACACACACACACACACACACACACACACACACACACACACACACACACACACACACACACACACACACACACACACACACACACACCCCACACCACACAAAATGTCACTTTTAATGGAGAGTAATTGAATTTCTAGTCTTGCTTTTACACATGAGGGACTTTTCTGCAGTTTAAGGCGATTACAGCTGTAGGATCTGCTCTATCAGCGTCTGAATTTGTCTCCTGATTTTCAGCATGTCAGTTTTAGCCGACTTGAGTCAAATAAAAATGTAATGCATCTTTCCCCCTCCAGTCTGGGAGAAAAAAAACGCTTGATGGGAGCTGACAGGCAAAGTCATGCATTTGCATATCCCAGATAAATGGTCGATTTGGTGAGATGGTGGGAGAGGAGACTGCTGTTTTTATCCCCAAAAAGCCTCATCATCTCTTGGGCGATTTAACATTTCTTGACCACTCTTGCTCAATACCAACCATTCCAGTGGTAACATCATTGCATGTATGTGTTTAGTAGTAAGAGAGTGCACACTCATTCTTAGGGTAGCCAAAGGTGTTTTCTTGCTGCTGCTGTTGTGAAAAGATTTCAATCATTCCCGAATACAGGGGATTTGATTACAGACAGAGATATCACTTTGGCTTTTACGCAGATGCATGCAGACGGCACTAAAGATAGAAACAGCAAGTGTGTGTGTATGTGTGTGTGCGCGCGTGTTTATCTTTCAGTTTGTGTGTGTGTGTGTGTGTACATGTGTGGGTTTTTTTTTTGAAGGTGTGTGATGGTTACTATTATGCGGATTTATTTTCTTCTCAGCAATCTCATGTGCCATTTCATTTCCAGTCTTTCTATTTTGGTAGCAGTTTCTTCATCCTGCCGGCGGGGGCCTTAATCCCTCCGCTATGCCCCCACTCTTCACTGATTTGTATCTGGTGCCCAATTCCAAGTAATTCTGTTGTAAACACTAACACCTAGCAACAGTAGAATGTCAGACTTCTGAAGTTCTATTCCGGGTTGGTAGAGTGGGCAAGCAGAATATTGGCCACTGTGAAATGCTATACCCAAGCAGAGATATGCCAAAAGTGAAAGTAAAAAAAAAAGAATTACATTTTCCGTCATCACAGGTAACCTATCCGAGTAACCAGTTGGCATGTGTATTTGTCTTATGATCAGCTAACTCTGCGCTGGTTGGATCAAATTTGTGATGGGTTCTTGTTAGGTTTTTATTGTTTTTCAGTAACAACACTTTCTAATCTACCTCATTAGGTAGAATGGAATCACTGGTGTAACCACTATCTAATATCATGTGCTAGTGTTGTATTTACACCATGAATTTACTTTTGCTTTTGACACCTCTGCCCAAGAATAATCTACCTTCCAAAGTGGCTAGTGGCACTAAAATTACTATTAGCCAACAGTTTTTTAACTCGCATGGCTAAAAATGTTAATTCATATGTCTATTTTTAGTCCTTTGCAATTTGGTTTTTGTATCAAGCTCAACAGGTGGATTTTTTTATTTTACCACCCTAATTTTCTTTTTTCTTTTATTCTTCTTTTGCAGCAACAATGAGCAATGGGGCAATGCAACGTGTTTGTGTTGTTTACGTGGTCACATTAGCTATAAAGGAAACGGGGCTTGTCACTATCCATCTTATAGATCCATTGTATCCACTTTCTCTCACTTTTGCTTTTTTCCCTTGCAGTCTCGCGCTCACACTCACACATACACAAACGCATATTTTCACACACACAAACTGTGCTCCCTCCCCTCCATTCCCCCCTCCCCTCCCCACTCTGACCGCTGCGTCGCACCATTGCCCTGGCAGTCAACCGGGCCCTTGTCTCTGGGCTCACTCGCGAGGACAGGAAGGTGAAGCGGAGGATAGCTGTGGCCCCTGAGGGAGAGGAGGGGAGAGAGCAGGGGCCTCCTCCTGCCCCGCGCCCCGCACCCCGCGCCCCGCACCCCGCACCCCGCACCCCGCACCCCGCACCCCGCACCCCGCACTCCTCATGTAGGTCAACAGTCCAGCCTGGAGACGGGAGACGGGAGACGCATGGGCCGATCAGCAGAGCTCAGCACAGCTCAGTGCCGGGCTGATAGGAGAACAATAACCTCCTCACCGCAACCAACACCGGAACCTCCTCCCCCTCGACTCCCCTCCCCCGTTCCCCCTGTCTTGACAGCCTGACGGACACTCAGAGTTCACACACCAGCACACGCCGTACACATGTGCAAACATACAGTACACACACACACACACACACACACACACACACACACACACACACACACACACACACACACACACACACACACACAGACACACAGCACGCGGACACACACGTGCACACGAACACACTCTGGTCAGCCACAGTAATCATACTGTACACATCAGGCCATACATTTCAGCGGCTTTACGTTTCCCCTTTTTGATGTTCTTGTTTCTAACCTCTCCATACCCTCTGTCTATGAGACAAGACTGTCAGTTGCAGTTGCTTTTGTCTGCAGCCAGTGTAATCTTTAGGAGGCATGGTCCATTCCACTGTCACTTCAGGGTGTTGGCCTACCAAAGACCCCTGAGCTGTGTGCGGTGGGGGAGAGTCGGGGGAGGTTGGGAGAAGGCTGTGCCCATGGTTGGTCACTACTGTGTGTGTGTGTGTGTGTGTGTGTGTGTGTGTGTGTGTGTGTGTGTGTGTGTGTGTGTGTGTGTGTGTGTGTGTGTGTGTGTGTGTGTGTGTGTGTGTGTGTGTGTGTGTGTGTGTGTGTGTGTGTGTGTGTGTGTGTGTGTGTGTGTGTGTGTGTGTGTGTGTGTGTGTGTGCACTTGTTGGTGTGTGCGCGTGCGTGCACTTGTTGGTGTGTGCGCGTGCATGCACTTGTTGGTGTGTGTGTGTGTTTCTGCGCGCGCGCCCTTGATGGTGTGTGTGCGTGCATTTGTGTCTGTGTTTGGTTAAGTTAAACCTGTCTGATTTCCATTAGAGGCATGTACATGGAGACAGCCAAACAGGAGCTCGGTGCACTTGGCGAGAGGAGGAGATAACCTCTGGCACGATAGCCTGGTCGCCAGGTCGCCTCCCTGTTAGCTGAAGGGTGACAGGAGCTGCCAGGCCAGCCCAGCCGGCCCTCTCTTCCTCTTCCCCTAGCTGTGCTACAGCTACCGCCCGCCTGCTCACTGATAGGGCTTATCAGCGGCCTGCTACCAGACGGCAGCTGTGCCCGCTGAGTGATGCCTCTTAAAGCTCTCACTGCTGGCTTCCTCCTCCTCCTCTCTCTCTCTCTCTTCTGCTCTGAAAAACACACAAGGAAACTTGTACGGGAGTTTTTCACTTCATCTTGCCACATGAAGAAGAAATGCTCCTCATTCAAATATTAATTGAGACAGTGCAGATTAGACTGGTTGAAAGTAGTTTAGAGTGGTGCAAACCGTTCTGACTGGTTTTAACAGGCTCAAACCAGTCTACTTTTTTTTGATCAAATGTTTTTTTTATTTTTCAGATGGATAGAGGCAAACAACATAAACAGTTAACAATACACATATACGTGTATTTCCTGCCCACCCCGCCGACCGCCATGGCGACCCCCACTCAACCACACACCAGTCTACTTCTGATTGGTTCAAACCAGTTCAGACAATCTTAAACTGGTTCTAACTAACTGGTTCAAGGTGGTTTGAAAAGGGTTTCCGATCTGTCCAGTCCAGTTCAAACTGGTGTCCAGCAAATTAGGTTGTCTGTAAATTAGCATAAGATTTTAGTGTCATTTTACAGTTTTTCCACGTTAATGCCATCTGAAAATTGTCAAACAAGTATTTTTAAAAAGAGCAAAGTAATGGATTTGATCATAGCGTCCTTGACTTCTCTTCACTTCTGCCTTTTTTCTCTCCTGTCTCTTTGACTTTGTTTCTGTCACCTATGACCTACTTGATGGTGTGGTTATCTGCACCTTCATATGCACACACGCCTGCACATACATAAGCATGAGCACATGCACACACACCAGGCCCAAATGGCCTGACATTTTCACAGGGGGAAGATGGCACAGCTCAAAGCCCCCGTCTCCCCCTCCAAGGCCCCTCTATGATGGAAAGCAGACTCTTAAGAGCTGAGAGGCAAAATATGGGGAGTTTTCAGGACAGAGTACCAGTATTCAGCATACAGATAGTCGGAGGAGAGTGACCATGGTATACCTGATCTGTAATCCCTGTTATGTGCTTTATTTCTCTCTCATCTCTTTGGGAACCTTCATCATCCAATCTTTTGGAACTCTCAAGACATTTTGAACTTGCTTGTTCAGATATGTCCAGGGCTTCCAAGCCTGTTGTTACGCACACATTATGGCGGTCTGGGTGACGTGATGACCTAAAATGTCAGATGGGATTGGTGAATATTGCTCAGTGTCAATCTGTGTCTCTCTGATTTGCCCCACCCTCTTCTAGTTGGGCTGTCCTCTTCTGACCTCTTCCAATGCGTTCTGTAGAGCAGCGCAGCACGTATTCAATCGCACACTCATTTCATTACAATACATTACATTGCGCTTAACTGATGCCTTTATCCAAAGTGACTTGCGGTTATTACAGGGTTTTGGTTATAGTCCCATCCTTAGAGCATAGAGTTTATGTCTTGCTCAAGGGCACTCTAACCATTTTCCTTTTGACTGATTAGAGTGGGATTCAAACCTGCAACCTTCTGGTCCCTAAAGCAACCCTGTAAGCCTTACTGTTGGCCATGGCTGGCCTATTACTCTACTGTCCTCCCCACGCTAGTCTGAGGATAGCCCAGAGGAGAGCACTGATGACACCCAAGCAGGTCACTGTACCAGAGTCCTATGATGTCTCGCTCTGGTGGACTCTTTTTTTCTTCTCTC
>NC_085877.1:6215208-6235208 GCF_034702125.1 Engraulis encrasicolus
ATTAATAAATGTTACTCCACTCACCTCTACTTTACAACAACAGACAGGCCGATAGTCACACACACAGATTGACACATCCAATCCATTCATGACTTGATCAATAAGACTGACAAGAGACTGTAATTGTAAGCATCTCTGTAGCAGGGTCAGATGTGTACATCAGTGGGAAAAGAATGAGGGCCTCCTATGTGCGGAGGGCCTAACAGCCCTAACAGCCAAGAAGATGCAGCCATGTTCCATTTCACCTTTGACGTCTCAGACAGGCTAATCGGTCACAGCGGCTCGATCAGGCCATTTTGTATTGTCTCCGTATCATTATCTGTGAAACACTCTACCTATGATGCTTACTAATCAAATCTGTTAACTGACCTCTGTGTTTCTTTCCTGTAGGATGAAGGACACGAGCCGGAAGAACAACATGTTCTCCCAGTTCCGAAAGAACGAGCGCGACAAACAGAAGCTGATCGACACTGTGGTGAAGCAGCTGAGGAACCTCATCTCCTCCCACCAGTCCTGAGAATGTCTTGCTATTGGCTGTTGCCCGTCAGCTGATGCTTATTTGCCTCTCCTCATTGGTCACTTAAAGTATGCCCTCCTAGATTTGCAACATGTGCTTCCCATCCCAATGTACAGTACAGCTCCCTAGTCACGGAACCCTCAGAGATGTTCATTTTTATTATTATAAGTATATTTACTATATTCTGATAATGTGCCACTTGCCTCATAATGTCATCTTTTTCCCCCTCATAAGTTTCATGTTATATGAGACATAAAGTCATTATAAGCCAATTTATAAGGCAGTTTCTGTCTTCCACTTTGCCATTATGTCCACACGTCCACCTCCCATCGAATCCACATCTTGTTGTAGGATTGGCCCCAGGCATATGGATGCCATATCACTCCCCATCGACTCAGTCCACAGCAGAGTTGGTTGGGAATGCAGACTGTGCCATTGCCGTGTCTCCCCCGGCCCCCCACGGAAAGAGAGCGTTCACAAGATGCTGGAGAATATTTTCGCCCATTCATTGCACATTCAACGCTGTCGGGGTGGTACCATAGAGTTACTGATGCCTGTGTGTGTGCGCGCGTGTGTTTTTACAACTGTTGAAAGACTTGTGTTTGTATAGGATCGAGTGATTTGACTGCGCAAAGTATCGGTCGCCTTATTGCCCCCTGTGGTCATCGCTCCCGAGTTTTCTTGCCTGGTTGAACTGGAACACTCAAAACTGATTGTAGGCGCTAGCCAAGATAACCATAGGAAGCTTTTAGCGGGCCACAGATGGAGAAGGTATATTTTTCATTGGCGATAGAGTTTTGAACTCATAAAGAAAGCCGAGTGCCATTATAGCCTTCACGTTGAGCCTTAATTCCTTTTGTTGTGCTGGACATGCCTTAGCAGGTTTTGCAATTTACAAGTGTAGGATGTATAACTCTACTGTTTTCGACACTTTTTTGATTACATTGTGAAACAGTTTAGTGCAGCCACTGGATACAAAGGGTCTAGTCTTTTCTTCCATTTACATTAGTGTGTATGTGTGCATGGGCGTGCGTGTGTGTTAGCGAGAGAGCTGGAGACCTGGAGAGAGAGAGAGTGTGTGTGTGCATGCACCTGTGTGTGCGTGCGTGTGTGCATGCGAGAAATATAGTGTCAGTGCACTTTTCAGCTGCAGTTAAACATTACATTTGTACAAAAGTATTGAGCATTCATTTTCCTATCTTATTTTAATCCTTTTCTGGTTGATGGGTGCAATACAGGATCTGAGTGGTTTCGAGATGTAGGGAATTTAGAGGTCAAAGAAGGTCATGTCCACTTGATGTGTTTTGTGTTACTTATTGAAAAATGTTACAAATCTGACATAACTACGCCCCAGGCAAAAGGGATACAGGTTAGTTGAGAAATACGAAAGGGAAGATAAGTCTAGTAATTCTCTTGACAGCTTTAAAGGGAAAACTTCCAGATTTTAAAGGATTAATTGTTTGTCTGTCTCTGTCTGCCCCCCGCCCCATCCATATTTGGAACGCCAACTAATGACTGAGGTTTTATTTGAGAAAAAGACACATGATTGAACTTCTGTGTTTGTTTATGTGTTTATATGTTCATCTTTAGCTTTTTTTTTTTTTGATAAAGCGTCCAAGTGAATGGAGATCTCCCATTGGTTTTATTGGGACGTTCTGTTAACTGACACCGCTGCACTATGCCCTTTTGTTACGTTAAACCACTAATGAATAACTTTGCAATACTAATAAAGCTTAAAATGGCCAAGAGCAATACTGAATAAATCAACTAAACCTATGAACAATGTTTTTTGTGTCATTGAAAGTGTGAGTGAGAGAGCGGCTGAGAAGACGTACAGTCAGGCACAGTACCTGCATACACTTTTAACAGTCAATCTGGTGTTTTAAGTCAGAGAGAGCTGTCAGGCCCGTCACAAAAGAGAGAGCTGTTTTGACCCGTCACACAAACTAATCATGCTCAGCTTCAGAGTGTATTCACTTTTAATCATTATGAAGTTCAAAGACATAATCAAAACCTCTCTTTTTGCACTTGAGGGCATCCCTGTTTCTCGGCTGCATCTGTGTGCATATTCATTTTCAGTTTCCCCTAGCCTACCTCATTTGACCCCTGGACCACCCACATTGGACTCTGTGTTGTAGAGAGAGCTACTGTATGCTGGGTGGCTGAGCAGGCTAAATGACACTGGGTTCCTCTGAAACAGAATGGTACCCCACCTCCTCACAACCCCAAATCTGCCATTCGCAGTCCTCACCTAGTTCACAAACATTGGAAACCGAAGAGCAACTCTAGTGTTCAATGTGTCTCCTCATAGATGCTTATCCTTTGTGAGTATCTTACAATGGGGAAACTCTGCATATCTGTTGTGACAACAGGTCTCGGCCCCGCTGTGTGTGAGGTGTGACCAGACCACAGCGAGTGCCCACTCTCCAACACGCTCCAACACCCCCCTCGTTGTTGAGAGGCAGCACCGTGCCCTTTCCCTGGGTGGTAAAGCCCTGCATGTGTTGACTAGAGTGGGCACAACAATCCCCTTTTGGGTTCACTTGAGCGCGGCCGGGGCTTTTTTTTGTAGGTCGGGAAAGCTGCTCTGCCAGCCTGGAAACAAGCGATTCCTTCTAGAGTCCTTCCCTCATTTCGGTTGCTGCATTTTGTGTTTTTCCTGAAATTGAGCAAATGTAAAACAAATACAGTAAAACAGAGGTGCAGTAGAATGTTAATAAGAATCACTATTGCCTCTTTTCCACTGCCCGTTTTTCTGGTAGGCCTACAGCTCAACACAGCGCAACTCAGCCGCCACTTTTTGCTTTTCGAATAGGCACCACACAACTCAATCGTAAAGGAAAAAGTGGCGGGCGAGTCGCGCTCTGTCAAGCTGTAGACCCACCAGAAAACCGGCAATGGAAAAGAGGCATTAGTCAGGACAGCTAATTGCAAAGAGGATATTTACACCTTTTCCGTCTTTAAGTATTATACGGATCTGTCATCAGCGTTGGGCTTCATTGCATTTTATACTTTTTAATGCTGAGTCATTGCACTCCGTTTCAAGGTACAGTACTCTTATACACCAGGTTACCACACGTGTATGACCTCTCCCTCTGGGACAATAAAGGCAATCTCTCATTAAGCTAATGTTCTGTTTTAATGCCATTTTTGTGATTACAGTAAGTAACCTGGCACAGTTTATGTCGACGCATTATTTAGTGGTTTTCAGTTTTGGGAGGCTTGAGAGTTTTTCTGCAGCTGTAATTTCTGTCCGCTACAAGTTTCTTTGTCAGTGCAACAGATTTTGCATAGAAATTATCCTGTATGCAAGTATATTTGCAGTTGCTGAAACAGCCTTTCTCAGATCCATTCTAGAATGATGTGTAGCACAAGTGTGCTGTTTGAAGAGTCATCAAAATCTGCTCCGAAGATGGTTGGAGCTGGGCAAAAGAACACTCAGTTAAACAGTAAATGTCACGCAATGTGCTATACTTAAAACACAATCTCTCTCTCTCTCTCTCTCTCTCTCTCTCTCTCTCTCTCTCTCTCTCTCTCTCTCTCTCTCTCTCTCTCTCTCTCTCTCTCTCTCTCTCTCTCTCTCTCTCTCGCGCGCGCGCGCGCGCCAATGTTTGAGTGATCTAGGAGACCTGAAGTCACACTATATACACTAGCCGTGTTCACTTTTAGCTTTTCACTGCAAGGTCAAAGTTCTAAGCCATATCCTACTGTTGTAGGGCTAGATCAACATTGCATTCGACTAGAAACACTGCTTCAGCTGCAGCATCCTGAGGTCATGCTAGTGTCACACATAGAAAAACCTGGTCCCGACTCCCGAATGCCCATTTGTCTCAGCACATGCTGTATTACAGTTCTGCACATCCCCTCATTGTAGCTCAGTTATTCCTGTCTTGTCAGCATTTTATGTCTGAAGCATTCTCGAGTGTGTATTATCTCCTACCTCAAGGATCATTTCGATGCACACCTGTCATCAAACCAATTTTGTTTGGGGTGTGTCTGCACTGTAGAAGCAAACATGCGAGAGGAAAGGTCAAAAGTTCCATCTATCAAGACTAAACACTAACCACATTTGTAAATATACACTTCACAAACAGCAGGTTAACAGTAGGGGTATTTGGCTTTCAAGGGAAATGTCAGGATCTCAATTTGTACATTTGTCTTTTTTTTTAGATTTTGAATGGAGAAACATCAAACCTAGAAAGAGATTTCTACAGCACATGACACGGCACAATTCCAACCTTCTGTTTGCCATGCTGTTGTTCTTCATTCAAAATACCAGGTCTTCTGCACAGTGGAGGTAGCACGAGTTCAGTTGTATTTCATTATCAAGCACATAGTTTTAACAATATCGGTCAAGGCGACTGCAAAACTTTTTCCTACAAGAATGGAGGCAACCTGATTGTGTTGAGTTTATAGAAATAGAAATAAATAGAAATATAGCATAAATCTAAATCACTCAATGTAAATATAGCATGCCCCATGAATTTCTCTGAACGTGTGTGTGTGCGTGCGTGCGTGCATGTGGATTTTTGAGGCTGCTCTTCGCTCCGGCTGCTGGCTTAAGTGTATTTACTTTCACTCTATACTTCCCATTTCCCCTGGCAGTGCACTAAACATGGCCCGGGTCACAGCAGGTGAGCGTCTGGGTCACTGTCCCTCTCTGCTCCTCTCCGGGTCTTCTTCCTCACTGGTAACAATCAGGGCCACAGGCGCAAACAACATAGCGTGCCAAAGTGCATGATGCACACACGCACACCAACACCAAAAAAACCTACCATCTGCATACACACAAGCCGTCATTAATGACCGAAAAAAGCCCTTCCCTTACATGAATTATTTGCAAGCGATGGCTGTGGCCGATAGGGTGTTCTTTCAAGTCCTTGTCTCATACGGAAGGAGGTTAAAAATAGGACGAAAAACATCAGGGGCAGCAGGGACACTGTCGTGGGCTGGAGGCATCGTTAACAAACCCTGGCGCAGGCGGGCCACTTAAAACAGCCAAAGTTGTCACAGCCAGGGATGTGGAGCGTGGCCCTGCATTTGCATCGCGCCTGGTCGGGCTGCCTTATCGCACCGCTGGGTATGGAAATGGCCAGGCTTCTGTACACGTTGGCCCAACAGCAGACAGTCCTGTCAGGCTGTGCGTGGCTCTGATGCGCCCAGCCAGCGACATCAGGGATACTTGGTCTGTGTCAGACTTCCTTGCCACCAATGTAGGGCAACCAGGCTACTGGCTGGAGTTTATGTGAAGGGTTTGAGGCAGGAGGATGCATAGCAACATCAGGGTCGGTCTGCATCAGATTTCCTTGTCACCAATGGTAACTAAGATACAGGATAAGACAGTTTCAAAAACTGGGAAGACCGACACAAGTGACACAAGTCTAAACAAAGTGTTACCAAGACACATTGCTTTGTAAGTAAAAAAGCCTTTATTTCTACGATCCTGAGAGAATACAGCAGCTGTGGCCTATCACACTTTTGCAAATCCTGGCTGTGGAAAGTAAAATCCCATCATATTTTTAACTAGAGCTGCACCGGATCCAAGATCTGGTTCCGGATCCGGCAGGATAATAGGGTTTTTCACAGGATCTGGGTCCGGCAGGATCTTAAGCAGTGGATCCGGTATCTGATCTGGTGCATCTCTAGTTTTTACGTAGCCTAGGCTTTTCAGTCAGTCTTTCACAACCCCATTCGCTGAATGGAGTGAAAGCCGTTTGGAAGCGGCTGTTGCAGGCAGTGTGGCAGTAAGCCAATGAGTCTAAAAAATAGTTTGAGCCAACGTAATAAAAAGGGCCCATGTGTGCGAGTAGGCTATGTGTTTCAACCCTTATGTAGGATCCGATATCCGGTATCCTAAAAATCAGGATCCGGTGCATCTCTAATTTTTATACAGCAAAAGCTGATCTAATCGAGTGTACAATTCATTGGTCAGGTAGATTAGGTAACAAGGTAAGTTCAAGTTCAAGTAATTTTATTTGTCACATACATGGTATTGTAGTGAAATGATGATGGGGTCATCAGCTCTACATCTTAAGAATTAAAGAAGTAAAGTAAAAAAGAAAATAAAAGGTGAGAAATAAGTTAAAGAAAAAAAAGTGTGTACGGAAGTAAGGAGCACATAGCAGTTTTTCTCTTGCTTATTATGCCTTTATTGTGGTGGGAAAGTGAGAGAGAATGGCAGGAAATGAATGGGAGAGAGAAGAGACAAGGGACTCCACTGGGATCCAAATGCAGGTCCCCAGGTTTATGGTATGGTATCTTAGCCCACTGAGCTACAGCACCCCTCATTTGTTTCTTCTTGTGTAATCTTGGACTGGTGCCTCTGTGGGGGGAGAAGGTAAAAGTACAATTAAAAACTGGCCTTATTATTATGACAAATATGGTTTGCAAGGAGACACAAGTCTGTCCTCTCTCTCTCTCTCTCTCCCTGTCAAATGTCTAACCTATCTTGATCATCAAAACATCATCCACCTTCATACCCATCCATTATCTATTTGGTGTGCAGCCAGTGTGACTTCACCAACTGTATACTTTTCTACCATTTGCTAGAGAAATTCTATGGAAGCACCCGCTCAAAGCACGCCATCTCTGTGTAGCAACTATACTTACTGTGGGGTCATTTAAGGTTTGCGTATAGAGGCATAGACTGCATGATAAATGTAGTCATGCCACATGACTGGGCTGAATCTCGTACAAGTAGGCCTAGTAGAAATATTGAATGTGGTCTATCCCACTTCATTACGGCAGAATGCGCGTATGTTTACAGAGGTTTTCAAACCGTGAGGCCATTTCTTGATTTATTTGGTCATTCTATGGGACTAAATCAACACAGGAACTAAATGAGACCGATCAAATGAAGATAAGTTATGGAAAAAGTAAGGACAATTTGCAAAAAGCGCCTGTGTGAGTATGTTATGCTTTGTTTTTGTTTTTTTTTGGTCCTGTTCCGTCGTTCATGTACCACACAACAAACACACGATGAATAATTACAATCAAATTAAATGGTAAGAATTTATCATTGTCTTCCACAACAACACAAGTGGAGGGTAAGTGCAAGCAGCACTGTCCTCCTCTTGAACTGCGCTGGTTTAGATGGAAGCTCAGCCTTATGTGTCTTTTGGCTATACAACTTAATGGTTGTCAAATGTTATGTGGCAATTACTGTAGCTATTGTGTTGGCACATAACTAGACTAGAAGATATGATTTGAGTCATTTCATTTCATTTCTTTTCAACTAAAAATTGTATGGACAGCCATTGTGACAGGCATGTCCAACTACAGAAGATCTACAGAGAGAATCTACAAAGTAATAGCAAATGTTTTAAACTGGAAGGTGGTCAATTACCTTTTAAAAAACAATCTATAGGGCGGAGGAATGAATAATCTGAAATAGCTTGTGACATTATCTCAAACAATTTCATTCCATTCTATTTTTGGCTGCTGCATCTTCGACTTGTTTTCCAATTTTCATAAATATATGATATCGCAGAGAGCCAGGAACAACATAATATTTTAAGATTTACCATGTGGTTTGAAGATGCTGAGATGTTTTGTTGTAAATTCATGGTCTAAATGTATGTATTTCTATGTGCAGATGTCTATTATAAAATAATGTTGACTCAATATCGTGTGCTTGAAGTTGACGTCATGACACGTCATGATTTATAGTGGCAGTAACACGTGCTAAAGCTCTAACTGACGTCACTGACATAAGGAATCTGGTCCACACAGAATCCGCTCTATTCCCTTAAGTGTAGTTCATCACTTCGTATTTAGGAGCGAGGTGGGAGGAATAGTAGGATGGAGACAATAAGTAGGTGCTACCGAGACAGACGGGAGGGGGTGATGAGACATGACAGAGGAGAGAAGGAGCGAACATGAGGAGAGAGCAGGAGTAGCTATGGACTGTAGGATGGGCGGCTGGAAGGAATGGGAGAAAGGTGGGGATGGGATGGGGGCGTGGGGGAGGGTGGGGGCAAGACAGCAAACGCACGTCTCCTCTTTTTAATGAAGACAAACGAGCCTTCCCCTCTCCCCTGTCCTCTCCCAAGCCTTACTGGGGGTTATTAATGGAGAGAGTGGGCCAAAGGTTAGTGAAACAAAACTCTGGGCAGCTTCTCAATTCTCCGACCCCCCACACAACCCCCTATACTCCCCATTCAGTACACACACAAAAAAACAGTCTGTACCCATCCCAACCCATCCCACCCGACCAAGGTATGCTATTTATGGAGATCATAGACAAGAAAGGCTGTGTGTTACTCCCAGTGGTACGCACGCGCACACGTTCACGTTCACGCACACGCACACGCACACGCACACTATAATTCTGGGACATTCCTAGATAGCTGAGCCTTTCAGTTAGTTTACTGAGGAGGATGTCGATGGATGCGGGAGAAAAACATCACAGGAGGTGAGGAGGAGTTGATGTCAGGGTTGGCTCTCTGTGGTGTGTACAGCAGTAGGCCGGTAGCTGCAGTCTTTTCAAACTGAGGGTGAATCTTTTTTTACTGAAACAGGATCAGACAGACAGACAGACACACACACACACACACACACACACACACACACACACACACACACACACACACACACACACACACACACACACACACACACACACACACACACACACACACACACACACACACACACACACTGAGGGCAAAGCTTTTTTTTTACTGAAACAAGATCAGACAGAAAGACAAGCACACACACACACACACACACACACACACACACACACACACACACACACACACACACACACACACACACACACACACACACACACACACACACACACACACACACACACACACACACACACACACACACACACACACACACACAGCAAGAGAGAGAAGGGTGTCTCGAACTGTCTGCGATTGCCTGTTGTGTTTTGTGTGGGCATGGCTGGCGTTCTGTTGTGATAGCGACTCTGGCCATCTGGACGTCATCCTAGTTCCCTGGCCTGCGCTATGATGCCTTACTGTTTTAGGATGAACCAAAACTTCTCTTTTCCTTTATTAAGTAGCAGTACTGGTACTTCTAAGACCATATGTAGATGATCATTTGTTCATAATAGAGCATAATCTGTTCACAGTTCAGGACCTACATATTCAGAAGTAAATTGGACAGGGGGTTTCACCTTTCCAATATGGAATTGGACTATGACACTTGTTCTAAGATTCCATCAGTTTTGTGAACTGCCTTTCTAGGGAGTGGCAATTCAAAATCCAGTAAATGATGCAGCAGAATACTATGTTCTTTTGGCTCTAGTAGTCGTTGAGTTTTGTTTCAGAATCATGTTGAGGACTAAACTTTGTCATAGATGAGGACGTCAAACCGTACTCTGACCAGGACATAACACTGAAATCATGACTGGAAGAGTAACATTCTTTTGTTTTTATGAGGCAAGATCAACTGTTACCTCTGACCTCTTTGGGCGTGGGGAATGGAATGGACAGATGCACTTTCTCTGACACAATGCAAAGCACACGGAGGACAAAAACAAACCATTTTGGCTGGCTTTATTAGATTTGGTGGGGAAAAAAAGGAAAACGATATTTTGAAGGCGAACAAGGTTGGGGTCATGGTGCTTTACTTTACTTTATTTATCTTGAGCGTCCTCTGCCCACCTCTGGTTGGAATGAAATATTGAATTACACCATTGGAATGTAGTTGCAGGGAATTTGAGGCTATTAAACTTAAACGGGGGGTCATTTCAGTCTTTTTTCCCCCGTTCTCCTCACATCAATGTCAGCTTTTTTTATATGGCTGTTGTATTTTCCTCCATACTATTACAGTAGGAATTTGAAATGGTTTTGATGAATGAATAAACAAATACATCTCTTTAATAAATATAATCTACTATATAAATGCGTAGGCATAATGAAGCCATGGTAAATCCTTGGTGAAGCTGTAAATGTAACTCCTTGACAGGATGAAATATGGTAACGATGAGCATTAAAATGTATTTCCTATAAATAGCTCTTTTTGATATTTTGCGTTCCACTGAACCATTTATCTTTAAACTGCCTCCACATGTTCCTTCACTTGGCGAATAATACACCATCTCATTCCACGTTTTTTTTGTTTTTTTGGACCCGTCCCAACCCTTGTAAAAGAGAATAAAACAAAATAAAATGATAATTGTTTTTACAAGGGGGAGAGAAAAGGTCTGAACAAGGGGTTGTGATCTCCTTCCCAAGTATTTAGGCCGAATGAAAGTGTCCGCTAGCATTAGGATAATTGCCATGGAGAGACGATTTTGATACAGAGCTGTGGGCAGCCTCCATCTGGGTCTGAGCACACATACCCTCTATGTGGTACCACAGTAACTGATCTAAAGATGAGGGAGAGAGAGAGAGATGGAGAGAGAGAGAGAGAGATGGAGAGCGAGAGAGAGAGAGAGCAGGCAGGGAGGTACTAGCTGTCAGTAAGACTACTGTTCTAGTGAGTCCAAGTCGTGGATCTGAAGCTCATGAACTGATCCCGTTCTGGAAGAGCGTTGGGGTCATGAACCTGAGATGTGGAGTGTGGAAGAAAGGGCCAGGAGATGTCTTGTTATCAGGGCTTTTGCAGCCACACAAACTTGGCGGGGCTAAAAGGCGCTTATCGCCGTTACTGACACACACACACGCACACACTCTCTCTCTCTTTCTCTCTCTCTGAGACACACACACACACACACACACACACACACACCGAGTGATCATTCCTGGCCCTGTGTCTCAAAATAAACAGAAGGCTAACGCAAACATGATGTAAGTGTGTGTGTGTGTGTGAGTGTGTGCGTGTGTGAATGCGCGCATACGCACGTCTGTGTGCGTGCGTGTGTGTGTGAGGGATGGGGGTCATCCAGCTGGGTAGGGTGTGTGTCAGCTCTGGTAAATCCCTCTGAAGAACCTGTTGGCAGTTTTACTCCCACCGCCTACTATTTCATCTCACCCTTTTGAGTTCCAGTTTTGAATGGGGGGGGGGGGTGATGGCACCATTTTCTTTAACACAAATATGTCTGAGATTGAATGTGCACTCTCAGAATGTGGCAAGCAAGCCACTGAAATGGGAGCGGCCTTCTCCTCACAAGCTGCATATTTCAAACATGAGCAGTGTTGGTTATGGCTGGCGTATGGTATACCCAGGGAAGACAAAGGGGTCAGTTGCCCCGGCACAGGGAGAGGGGGAGGCCAGAAATGGGTCCCCATTACATTGTATGTATTAGGTGGGGGGGGGCCTTTTGGATGACTTTGTCCCGGGCCCGGGAAAACCTGTCAGCGGCCCCGGGTATACCACTGAAAGACACCTGGTAGTGACATCACTGAGCAGCGTCCATCATGCAGCACTGTCTAGCCATCGTGACCAATTCCACTGCAACGTTTCAACATATACACTACGAAAGCGAGACAAATTTGACATCATATGTCACTCGTCAGTCAATTAAGTAAGGGAGGGTGGCTCTGCTTTGCATCTCAAACGTAGATTTTTCATTCAATCTTTCTCCTTTTCTTCGGCTGTGCGCAAATGAGGGAGAGAGGAGAACTGTCCGTGCGCAGACGAGTGGATTCTCTCCGACGCTCTCTGGGCGTGGGGCCAGATGTGGAGTTCTCAGCGGGTAATCTTGCCATGTCACAGACATCTTGACCTAAGCGTGAAAATCAGACACAGGAGAAGCGTAATATATCAGAGGAACAAATGGGCTGCGCTCAAGGCACGATTACTTTAATTCACATATGCAGAAATAGAACCGTATAATTTCCCCAAAACCATACGAACTCAACAAGACCTTTGTGCAAAACAGACAGTTATGTCAATAGTGATTTGAAGCAGTTCGGCTCTATTTCACGTCCACTTCAACCAAACTTTTAGCTTTAAAATGCATTATTTGCACTCTTCTGAGGACGGCTATGGGCAGTTACACCTCAGGCATTTAGCGATGGCAAATTTAATTTCCTATGATTCAAGACTGGAGAGACTAGCAGCATAATTTGTCCTTGTAACTGTCCACATCAATTATATATCTTACTGGCAAATCATATTGGGATTATGTCTGCCTGCACCCAGGGCCACTGACAGCTTTGGCTGAGCCCAGTACAAAGTCATCTGAAAAGGCCCCCCACTCAATGCATCGAGAACCCAATTCTGCCCCCCCCTCTGTCCCTTGGCCCTGGACAACTGTCCCCTATGTCCTCCTCTGTTGGCTTCCCTGCCTGCACCCCCCACAGTGGTGTGTGTAAGGAACAGGGAATTAAAGACGTCTAAAACTAGCCAAGCAGAACTAATCAGCTGATCAGCCTGTCTCCCTCGTTGGGCTAAGTTAGGGATGGAACCCAAATATCTCCCTTCTTCTGAGCCATTGATTTGATTTGATTTAATAGTAGTATTATTTTTTAAATTTCACTTTTATGTGAACTTTTACATTTGCTTGTACCTCTGTGGTAATTAGATGTGCTATAAAAATAAAGGATGATGATGATGGTGATGGTGATGGTGATGATGGTGATGATGGTGATGATGATGATTTGAAAGAATGCTCTGTATCCTCTGCTTCCAGAACACGGTATGGAAGTTCATATGAGCAGAGAGGTCTTCCTCACTCACTGACTGAACGCAGGCAGTTCTCTGCGAGTGTTATGATCATATATTATCCTTACGACCCATCTGCCAGGCTGGCAAGCACCACTGACACCGAGTGGAAGATCCACCCCAGGGGTCAAATTAATCCAATTCTCCCTTTGACAGCGGCCAGTTTCGACACCTATAAATAACACTATTGGGATAAAAATAATGAAACGAGGTGCCATTTATCTTCTCGTCTGTGCGCCAGCGTTCCCCAAGGTTTTGAGGAGAAGTTTGGCTTTCAGATTTTACACTTCTATTCTGTGGTGGATTCATGATGTCTCTTGATCCATTGTGTTGATAGAAAGGGAAGGATAATAAATAACATTAAAACTGTGGCTCGAAGGTGTCGAAACCGCTGGCAGGACACCGAGTATCAAGAATGTAGAGGAAATAAAACATGTTCATTACAATGATCCCTACAGATGGAGTACATAGTTTTGTGTTCTTGTATCCAATGTATCTTGGTTCTTTTTGTGGGTAGATTGCTCTTGTGTTTATTGATCTTGACTGAGACAGAGACAGAGACAGAGATAGAGATAGAGTTAGGTTCAGCTTGTTCTCGACATACTGTATGTAGATATTGACAGAAGTCCTCTGCCAATATCTATGCTTATCCAGAGTCAAATAGCTGTTCATTTTAATGGCACCCAATCGTATCAGTTTTCCTATGTTGCTGTGATACTCTGTAGGCCAAGAGCAAGATGGTATACACTCCAACGTCTAAAAGTGATAGCTTCAATTCAAACGCAATGTGATCATGAGGGAATTCAGTTAGGCTGGGATATGGAGATAATAATCTTCTGTAAACATTAGTTTTGTTCTACTAGAGATTGCCGTAGTACATTTCTAGCACTGCATGTTAAGCACAGTGAGGCCTAATTATTAATCTTACTATGTGGGCAGTTTGGCACATTGTCAATTGATAGTGGACAGTCCATCTCTCTCATGCACCTCTTGTAGAACTTGAAGTTTTAAGCTACAGTACATTTGCAGATAAGGCAAAGGCATACTGTGCGTGCCTTACAAGCATGCAAAGACACCACACATCTTGTCAAATTAGATATAGATTGGAGATGGACTTCTCACCACGTCCTTTAGGAGATCCTTTGCTACTTGCTATTAGAAAAAAACACTGCTTTTATTATAAGTGTATATGTAAACCCTTCACATCTTTAATTAGGAAATATGACAATGACATTTTTATCAGTTCTATGTCTGCATAGTTACTGCACTTTGCCTTGGTTGGACAGAAAAGCGAGCCAGAGTGGTCTTGGCCTAGAATGCCACACGTCATAACTCTGAACTGTTCATCCTCCCAGCTCTCATCCAGCCATTGCGCCGCTGACTGAAAATGAAACAAGCGAAAGGAGTTGGTCCATCTGGAAGACTGATTAGACAAGTGTAGCAGCGCCGAGGGTCGCGTCCAGGTCAGACGTTAACTTACAGTCTTGGAATGAAGCTGGACTGAAGTATAGCACTTCAATTAGATACAGTGAATAAATGCAGGTAAGTGGAGTTCAAGGGCAAACAGGTCGGTACATTCTCAAGCAGATTATTTGGCATGTAGAATATTAATGACTATTAAAAAAATAAAACACAGGTCAGTCAGTGTTGTGAACTCTTTGCCCTCTTCAAAAACTAAAAGTTTCTTAGTGTTCTAGACAATAACAAAAACAGTAAAAAACAAAAAAAGAGCCATAATGATACCAAAAAGGGGGAAAAGAAACTGTTGAGATGATAAATCCAGAATGGTAAGAGTACAATTCTGCTTTTATTATTTCACTGAAACAATCACTCAAACTTACTAACTCTCCTGTCTGTCAGAACTCGTGCACACACGTACACACACACGTACACACACACGTACACACACACACACACACACACACACACACACACACACACACACACACACACACACACACACACACACACACACACACACACACACACACACACACACACCGAAAGCCAGCACACACACTCTGAAAGTCCACACACACACACACGCGCACACACACACGCACGCACGCACGCACGCACGCACGCACGCACGCACGCACGCACGCACGCACGCACACACACACACACACACACACACACACACACACACACACACACACACACACACACACACACACACACACACACACACACACACACACACACACACACACACACACACACCGAAAGTCAGCACAGGAACATACAGCATTCAGTATCTATACTGTGTGAACAATTACCACAGACAACCTTAATGTCCCCTGAGAGCCCAGCACCTCGGACTGGTTTTCTTGGAGGCCGAATGCTCTGCTTTGCTGTAACTACTGTGTTTCCGCTCGCCCTTCCTTGTGGATTTCATTTCCTGTGACCTTTTCCTAAGGTTTCTTTTTTTTTCTTTTGAAGTTTTTGCTGTGTTTGTTTAATTTGGGGGTCTATGGGTTGAGGGATAGCCATGGCTTAGCCTGAGTTGAATACTCATTTGTAATTGAGTCTCAGTCAGTTACTTACCCACTTCCCTGTACCCAGGGGTGGATTAATGCACGGGCCTACCGTGCCCAGGCCCAGGGGGCCAGAGGCCACAAGGGGCCAGGCCAACTTGCCCCCGCGGCCATGACCCAAACCGGCCTTCAAAACCACCTTTGCAATAATAATCTTTCCAAGGTGCTTCATGTGCCAGCCAATATAGTGTACAATGAATTGGTATAGTCCCTAGGCCAAGCCAAGTCTGGGTCCCCAAGGGGGCCAGGCCAACTTTGCCTCATGGCCACAACCCATAAGCAGCCTTCAAAACCACCTCAACAATAATTATCTTTCCAAATATTTGATAATATTTAATTAATATAATATTTCCAATATTTTTCATTTGAGTTGCTACCATTGATTGTAGTTGCTACAAAAAGGACTGTGTTGTGTGTAGGCCTGTTTGGTGGATTCACCATTCAAAATTACGCTTTTGGGCTTTCAGTCATGACTGATGGGCAGTAATCTCTGAATAGCATCACATGTGTTAATGTTAATTTTGTCATCTCAACATCTCAAATCTGAGGGAGTGAGTGAGAAGGGATTTTCCATTCCTTGCTCTAAAATTGACTAGAATGCAGGAAATTGCATGTAAAAAAAATTCTGGGGGAGCCCAATACAAATTGCCCACCCACCCATTGCCAAAAATGTGTTGCCATGCCTCTGTGCACACATTGTGTATATAGTTCTGCCCCACTCTATAACATGGGAAAACTGGTGTGTATCATACTGCCCAATTACCTGCTAGCTGTGATCACGGTGTATAGTTCTCTTAGCATGTCCGATTAGCAGGGCCAAGGTGAGTATTTTTGGGGTTGGAGGGCCAATACAGTGTCTGGCCCAGGGGGCCATAATTTCTTAATCCGCCTCTGCCTGTGCCGTTGGTTTTGATGACTGAATGCATCTGTGTAGGAGCAATAGCATTCATTACAAACGATTAAGGGGAGGAGTCAAATGAGGTGAGAAGGGGCGGTTCTAGACCAAAATTACCAGGAGGGCCGAGGTGGGGGTAGTTATTTTTTCAGGGGGGCACATAAATTGGCGAAAGAGATATTTTTATGTTGTGAAATATATAATATACAAAAATGTATATCATGTCGCGGTCATTGGCTGTTCAACACTGCAGGGGCCACAACAGGGGCCAGGAGGAAATCTACAGGGGCCCTGGCCCACCCTGACCCCTTGTCTAGAACCGCCCATGAGGGAGTGATAAGGTGAATAAGGACATGTGTTCAGAAGAGGTGATGTTTTTGTTGTTGAGGTAGCGTTTGGAGGTTGGGGTGCGCACATCCACAAAGCAGTTATGCAGGTGCCAGACAAAAAGTGGTTAAGTGTGAAGAAGTGGTCTGCACACTGGGTATTAGCTCCAAAAATGTAAAATTTATTTCATTTTTACAAACTGAGGAAGATCCCCCTGTTGGATCGAAACGTTGCCGTTTGTAAAAATGAAATAAAGTTTATATTGTTGGAGCTAATACCCAGTGTACGGACCACTTCATCACATTGTTGCTGAGGTAGGCCCTACTGATCCCTATGCATCATTGGAAGGTCTTGCAGTATGGCCTGGCAGGCCAGCTGGTGTGAGATAACAAATAAGTAGTCTATGCTACTTCAGAGAGACCCACACAGAAATCAAAACAATAAAAATAAAATTGTAGTGATGATGGCCCTCAGAGCCATTTCTATATTTCAGATGTATTCTCTACATCCTCATTCCTCAAGAAATGTATGCAATAACACACACACACACACACACACACACACACACACACACACACACACACACACACACACACACACACACACACACACACACACACACACACACACACACACACACACACACAGCCAATGATACACGTTGCTGAGCTTTAATGTCACGTCAGCATGACTGTGCAAGAGGCTAAAAATCCCATTTGTCATCCAGATTACGTTTTTTTCCTCACATGAACAGTGAATTATTAAACCAACAATTTACTTGCTTTGTAAATCTCTGAGCCCTGCATGCATTAGTGGTAGACTTGTAGCCCCCCATCCCCTGCTTAGGCTAATGTAAATCTTTGGTGCCCCTTAAGGTATTTCTGAACCTTTGGACGCCTTACATCAACACAAAGTCTCAGAGCCAGATGAGTAATAGAGGCAGTATATATACGTTATGGGTGGCGTTCTTCACCACTTAATAATTCTTCTACCTGTGTAGGTCGATGTAGGCCTATATGAATATCTTTTATGCGTATGAAAGGGGAAAAGTTAATACTCAGATTAATGTCTCCCAGCGCACCGTGGAGCATTGTTGTTTTCCCTCGGAGTCCCATAACAGATATTAGAGTTTCAATGGGTGCTTAGTAAATAACACAATTAAAGTTACAAGTGTGACGGTAGCTGAACTCTCCTCGACCCAAGGCTGGCACCGGTTACTCCCGCTGTTTGCTCTCACAGGCAGCCTTGCATTCTCACAGTCGCCGCTGGACGGCAGTGTGACGTTATGAGAAACGTGCCGCGCGTAAAACTGTGCGCAAGTTGCGAGCCCAGTATTTGGGAATGGGTGCTAAATAATGGCATGCATTCATGTGAGCGTCCAGCAATCAATGTTCATGGAGATAATGCGAGTATTAAAATAGCTTAAAGGCAGTGCACCAACACGCATCATTATTTCTTACTTGAAAGGGTTCCGATTCAAAGGTTTTTTTGTCGGCAGTGATATAAATTCACTTTAAAATGGATTTATTTCCTAATGCATTTATAGTCATAAGCAGTCGCCGTCGTCGTCCTCTCTCTCTCTCTCTCTCTCTCTCTCTCTCTCTCTCTCTCTCTCTCTCTCTCTCTCTCTCTCTCTCTCTCTCTCTCTCTCTCTCTCTCTCTCTCTCTCTCTCTCTCTCTCTCTCCATGCACACGCGCTCTATCCATGCACACGCGCGCGTGGTTTTTGGTGAAGGGGGTGGGGGCGGGCGACCTCAAATTTTAATTTTTGAAACCGGAGTAAGAGAGGTAACAAGGGAAAGCGAAACATCTGGGTTTCAGTTCGGGTCAGTATTCCCCCCTAATATGATGAGAATCATTACATAACTCTCCGTGCGTAATTATGATCATCAGGTAACCATAAATGAAACCGTCCCACAAAATAGACCTATAAGAGTGAATGAAATAGGGCTATGTGTAAATATCTCTCTGTTTATCTTTATTGTTCTAGCTGGAAGGGAGAAGCGAATAGACGTTCCAAGTACCGTAGTGTAAATAACCATAACAACTAAAAAATATAAAGGAAAGGTCCTTCGCCAAAAATCATAATCACTATGAAAACAACGTCAATCATTTTCACCAAAAAGTAAGATAAGCTATCACGCATTAGGTGTTGACATGTCTGATCTGATGAATGTATGATACAGCGGTGCATAATCTAAAACCAATAAATAGCATTTCCGATGTTTGCTTTCGAGATTAAAGTCATGTAGGCAGTCTAGCTATGCACTAGCCTACCTTGCGTTCATGGCACAGTTTGCATCTCCAAGCCCCTGATCAACTAGTATGGTGCATACTGGCACATAGCTGAATTGCAGGTGATAAGTTAACAGTTGGGAAAGTGAAGCACTCATTATGCGCGCGCGTACGCGCGCACCTACACAAGCTCTCTCTCTCTCTCTCTCTCTCTCTCTCTCTCTCTCTCTCTCTCTCTCTCTCTCTCTCTCTCTCTCTCTCTCTCTCTCTCTCTCGGGCGAGCGGCCAGGCGCACGGTCCTCCAGCGCCCGCCTCAGAGAGACGTGGGGTAGGGTGTGTGTGGGGGGGTCTGGCAGTCTGGCTGAAGTCTTGCCGCCTCCTCTATATAAACACACATTGAAGGCTCGCTCAGCGACTCGAACTCAGATGAAACTGTAGGCTAAGTGAAAGAGAGAGAGAAAGAGAGAGTGTGTGTACGGAGTAGAAAAGAGGTAGAAAGACGCACTACAGCCACACGACGATTTTGCGCCCTAGTTTACAGCATCCGAGCAAGTAACTGCAAAGGAGTTTTATTTCAAGTACCTACCCATTATTCGTCTGTCTGGTGACCAGAAATTATTTTTTTTGCTGTTCAAAGAAAGGCTTTTAGAGTTTAAGAGTTTTTTTCTGGAGGGTGAGAAGTTTTGGATTTTTTCCCTTTTTGAGACTTAAAGACAAACAATTTTCCCTGTGAGAATGCTGCTACAACTGTAAGCAGAATTCCCACGTGGCTCCTTTGATTTGACAATAATGTGTCAAACTCTTTTGAATTACCGACGGATTATTTAGATTACCAAACATGGTATTAGAAATAACTTCATCAGTACTTAGTACTTATCCCCGAAGACTTTTTCACTGAATA
>NC_085877.1:6240208-6245208 GCF_034702125.1 Engraulis encrasicolus
CCTTTCTTGGTGCCACATGGTTGCGTTGCCTGTATTAAAGGCCTTGACCCAATCAGCATTCTGCACAAGACTCAGCTCGAGCAGGCCCAGGGCGAGCTTGAGGTAGTGAGTGAGTGAGTGAGTGAGTGAGTGAGTGAGTGAGTGAGTGAGTGAAGGAGATGGGGGGGTGAGGATTAAGCTCTGTGACGGGCATCACAGTAGCACCAAAGTGTCGTGCCCCAGCTTTCACCCCTGGATCGCACCACTACCCTCTCAAACAGCCTCTTGTCTCAGATGAACACAAAAAGCTGGTCACACAGGGGGGACTTGGCAGTCCCTGTTTGTATATGTGTGTGTGTGTGTGTGTGTGTGTGTGTGTGTGTGTGTGTGTGTGTGTGTGTGTGTGTGTGTGTGTGTGTGTGTGTGTGTGTGTGTGTGTGTGTGTGTGTGTGTGTGTGTGTGTGTGTGTGTGTGTGTGTGTGTGTGTGTGTGTGTGATGTGCGTGTGTGTGTGTGTTGCTGGATGCAAGTGGGTGGGTGGTTTGTGGTTGAGCATTACAAAGGAGGTCTTAGGGTGAGTGTTCGCATTGCTCCAAACAACTGTAATCTCACTCCTTGCACGGCTTCCAGGTCAAAGTTTAGGTCTATTCTTCTCTGTTCTTGCGTCTTAGACCCGGCTGCGGCTGTATAGGGGTGCTGGCCTACTTTCAATCTCGCTTTTTTTTGTTTTGTGTGCCTACCTTCTTAATTCTTCCTGGAAGCATTTTACTTTACCCCTCACGTGTGCTCACATCAAGCAATAGTGGCCTGGTGGGGGAAGCCAATGAGCTGCTACCTCAGACTGTCAAACCTCTCGAGAGTGTGATGGGACTACTTTTTTCCTCTCCACTCTCATTCATCCTCCCATCCTACTATTCAAAGGGCATAGTTCACTGTACCATCATATTCTTCAATGAGAGCAATTCAAATGGGTCACTGTTCACAGTACTGCACATCTATCTATTCTGTCTTTCTGCCTGTCTGTCTGTCTGCCTGCCTGTCTGTCTGTCTGTCTGTCTGTCTATCCCTATACATCTATCTTTCTACCCTCCTCTACCTACCTTACTTCTTCTCCCTTTCTCCAACTCCCTGTGTCTCGGTGCTTCTTGCCCTCAGTGGCACCTCTGTAGTGTCAACTGGCCCCAGGCCAAGGTACACTTCCGGAGGGATTCCAATGGGCTACTCCAGTGAATGGGCATATTATCTGTGCTTATTATTCCTAGTGGGTGATATGGGGTGCCCACTCTTTGCTCTCCCCCCCTGGCCGGAGTGGAGCGGAGGCGTGACCGCGCGCTGTACCTGCACAAACACCTTCGCCCACCTGGGGCACTTAGCTGACAAATGATCAATAAACACACGCCGACGCACCCAGCAATGCTGCCAGTCTCCGACCTCTGGGGGAGGTTGGGCAGGCTGAAAAGAGAGAAATATATGGAGAGAGCAAAAAAAAAGAGATGGAAGGAGAGTAAGAAAGAGGGATGGGGTACAGAGAAGGTAAATTGCGGTGGTTGTGGAAGAAAAGGAGATATTGAGAGAGAGAGAAACGATGGAAGGAGGGAGAGACGGGGTGGGGGTGGTGGTGGAGGTGGTAAGGAAATGTAGTGAAGGTAAAATTGGTGGTTGAGGAAGAAACCGAGAGTGAATTTGGCCGCTTTTGATAGATGGCTGGAGACGATCGTCTCAGTCCTGCTGACCGATGTGAGGAAACACTGCAAAGGAGTACACTCCGCCTCGCCAATACAAACAGGTATAAATATTTTTGAAAATCCCTCTGCTGTTCCTCCCTCCCCTCTCCCCCTGCATCCCCCTCTCACCCCCATCCTACTCTTTTTCCTATTCAGTGTTTTTTTTCTCAACTTCTCATCACTATTTTGTACTCTCCCCCTCCACCATTGAAACTCCCTCCACACTTTAGGATAAGGTATGAAATTTCTTCTCCTCGATCTCCTCCCATGATACAACCCCCCCAAATACACACACACACACTACACTACACACACACACACACACACACACACACACACACACACACACACACCACACACACACACACACACACACACACACACACACACACACACACACACACACACACACACACACACACACACACACACACACACACACACCCTCCCCCTCGCTCAGAACCCTCTAGTGTTCGGGTTACCCCGCCGCTGATCTGAATAAATATAATTAAAAGACTTTTTTGTGGTTCTAATAAAAGACTCATTTGTATAACATTTCCACTGTAGCACAAAGGCCACATTTATGTACCAAGAGTTTCGAGTGGTGTCCAATTTACACAGAAATTTTGTATTTTTAGTCTCCAGCTCCCTATGCACATCCCCCACCCCCACCCCCCGTTTTGTGTGTGTGTGTGTGTGTGTGTGTGTGTGTGTGTGTGTGTGTGTGTGTGTGTGTGTGTGTGTGTGTGTGTGTGTGTGTGTGTGTGTGTGTGTGTGTGTGTGTGTGTGTGTGTGTGTGTGTGTGTGTGTGTGTGTGTGTGTGTGTGTGTGTGTGTGTGTGTGTGTTTGCGTGTGTGTGTGCGTGCGTGCGCGTGCGTGCGTGCGTGTGTGTGGTTGAGCGAGGGTGTGTGCGCTTGAGACAGAGAGAGTTGAAGGGGCCAATGGAAAGAAGTAGTCCCCTTTATAGCGCCCCTTGTAAAATATCTGATAAATTTCTTTTCAAATACTAAAAGACACTATTGAGTGTGGCGACGGGTTAACCTCCTCCTGACCACTGTGCACAGTCATCCGTGAGGGACACAGACTTGCTCTGTCAAACTCTGACTAAGAGAGTTCATGTGGTTTCAGCGCAGATTTCTTTTACTGAGTAATGCGGTAGAGACATAGAGACATAAGAGACATAGAGACATAAAGTCTTCTTTATCAAATCACACCATAGACAGAATGGCCACATATCATCCATGTGTCGGATACAGCTGTATTTCAAACTATCCATCCATCCATCCATCCATCCATCCATCCATCCATCCATCCATCCATCCATCCATCCATCCATCCATCCATCCATCCATCCATCCATCCATCCATCCATCCATCCATCCATCCATCCAAACAAGCACCTCAGAGGATCTGTGATTAGTAGCTGTTGCTTTAGGACCATCCTTCTCTGTCATTCATTTGTGTTCTTTGGGAAGCCAACAAGTTGGCAGCTGGAAAAGGAAATGTAGAAGAAAGAAAGAAAGAAAGAAAGAAAGAAAGAAAGAAAGAAAGAAAGAAAGAAAGAAAGAAAGAAAGAAAGAAAGAAAGAAAGAAAGAAAGAAAGAAAGAAAGAAAGAAAGAAAGAAAGAAAGAAAGAAAGAAAGAAAGAAAGAAAGAAAGAAAGAAAAGAAAGAATGGTAGAAAAAAAAACCCAAACCCAAACTCCAACCCGGCAGTGAAACCCTTCATCCGTGCGCTCTCAGCACCAAACTGCCTCTCCCATGGCTTTGTCCATCTGAGATCCACTCCGCTACTCCGAGACAAAAACACGTCCCCCTTTGGCAGTCAGATCATCGCTTTCGCTTCATTGTCCTCGATCATCTCATTTCACGGGCCTATTCCCCCCTTCCATCCTGCTGGTTGCACAGGAACAATATTTATTCAAAAATATCAGGGATATGAATGCTCTCCTCCCTCCTCTTCTGATGGATGGTGGCTCTTTTGACAAGGGCCTCAAGCTTTTTTTGTCATTTCACATCAACTGTGGTGGCAGCTTAGTCCGCTTTGTATGTATATTTTTGTGTAATGGCGAGCAATATGAAAAAGCATGATCAATGGATTATTCCGTATGAGTGCATGTGTAAGTGTGCATGTGTGTTTGTGTGCATATGCCTTTCGTTTGTGGGTGTGAGAATATGCGTTTGTGTGTGTTTGTGTGTGTGTGCATACAAGTGTTGCTACAAGAATATGGCTGGGCATATTGTTGCTGACAATATAAAACCATTTTTGTATGTTCACATTCTTGTGCTATTTAGCCTGACTATTCCTGAAAATGGAATGAATGCACAAGGCAACATGTGTTGAATGCTAATATAGCATATTCGTCTCAGTTTGGAAAACTTCATCCCATCAATGGGTAATTTGGTTTGACAATCCTAGTCGCAATCAATATTTTTTATATTTTAACAAAAGATAGCTGGTAGCTCAAAAAGTCACAGTGTCTTCTTAAGTGCGTGTATATTGGGTGCTGAAAGATGAAGGGGGTTTGTCCAATTCATACTTGGAGTTGACTGGATTATCCTTTTTTTGAATTCTTGATATTTTGTTCTTTGTGAAGAGCAAAGTAAAATCATTGACAGAGAAACTCCAGCTGTAGGTCTTTGTGTAGGTCGGGATTTATGTAAGTTTGTATCGTATTTGTTTTTCGACCCCCGTGGATCTTGTTTTTACAGTAGCTGTATCTTCATGACAAATCTGCCTTGGCGAGCCAGCCGGGAAGAGTAGGCTACGTGTGTGCGCGCTCCGTTTCGTTACGTGTGGCTTGCTTACACCCAAACCCATACAAGCCCTCACTGACACAACACTCACACACATAAACGCTTACTGACACACACGCACGCACACACAACACTCACAACACACACGCGTACCTCCCTGTCAACCAAAACTCTTGCCCAAACTCTGTCTCTCTCTCACACACACACACACACACACACACACACACACACACACACACACACACACACACACACACACACACACACACACACACACACACACACACACACACACACACACACACACACACACACACACACTCCACAGTGGCTGCCCCCCACACTCCCACACCTTGCTGAGCAATAACAGTGTGTGTGAAAGACGCCCTTGTCCCCGGGCCTAACTCTACCTCTGCTCAGGCCGCCCAGCGTCAGCCTCTCTCTCTCTCTCTCTCTCTCTCTCTCTCTCTCTCTCTCTCTCTCTCTCTCTCTCTCTGCCCCCTCAGTCTCCTTCCACTGTCTGCTCTGCACCACTCCGCCCG
>NC_085877.1:6250208-6252708 GCF_034702125.1 Engraulis encrasicolus
TTCCTCTCTCTCCCTCCACCCCTCCACCCTCCCCACCTCGTGTCCCTCTATCACCTCAGGGTGCGGGCTTCCACGCCTCAAGGCGGCAGAAGTACGGCAACGTCTTCAAGACCCACCTGCTGGGCCGGCCCCTGATCCGGGTGACGGGGGCGGACAACGTGCGCAAGGTGCTGATGGGGGAGCACAGCCTGGTGAGCGTGGACTGGCCCCAGAGCACCAGCGCCCTGCTGGGCCCCAACAGCCTGGCCAACTCCATCGGGGACATCCACCGCAAGAGGAGGAAGGTAAAGAGACCAGGGGAACACACACACACACACACACACACACACACACACACACACACACACACACACACACACACACACACACACACACACACACACACACACACACACACACACACACACACACACACACAATAAAAAGGGTTTTATATACATTTTATCTACAGTACATAAATGATATACATTATATATACTTATAATAGATGGGTGACTCGAAGATCGGGTGACTCCAAAACTGCAGTTCAAATCGCCTTTCCCTTTCCCGTCTGAGCACATGGAGTGAATAATGTGTCACATTCACCTCCTCTGAGATATCGAGTTGTTCCCTATAGTTGGGCGCTACTCTGCTGTCACCAAACCAGTCTCACACGTTCCTCTATTTTTTTCCGCGATGACTACGGAGCGGAGCGTTACTGTAAAACTTGCCGTCTAACAGTGAAAAAGGGCTTTTCGATGCCAGATGACATAAGCCTCTTAGGGAGCCATGCGTTTGGTTGTGAAAGGATTTGTCACTGCGGGTTTGTTCATGCCTGGCCAGTTTGACTCGGTGGTGGGATGCGGCGGCGGGCTGCGGCCGACCGTCCACTTGACTAAGACCGCCTTCTCGCACATCACGACCTGTCCTGTCGGCCTATCTCATCTGAGCCAATACACGTCATATATACCAGCCGCCAGCCAGCCGGCATTCAGATTCATATCAAATTCAAGTATGCACGTCTGTCTCACCACTCCATCCGATGTCAATACACATCATGGATACAGCCGCCATCCAGATTTAGATCAATTACAAGTAGGCACAGAGACAGAGAGGCCTTAGGGATATCAGACCAGACTACTGTCCCCCAAGCGTGATTGGTCCAGCCCCCATTACGAGGGGCTTATAGACTGCTGCTGCATCTGATCATGATCAGGTGTGTCAGGTTAGGGAGGGGAGGTGGGGGGTGTGGGGGGCTTTATTCTTAAAGTTCTCCCTCCTCTGATTACCCCTCAGCCTCCATGGCCTGCAGCCTCCCCCCGCCCCTCCCACCCCATAGCCATTGTCATGAGTGCAATATAAACGGCGTCTATGTCTGCTGTAGCCCCTTTACCACTCACCCACCCTATAAGACTATAAGATCTCTCCCCTCCGCCCTCTGTCTCTGTCTCTCTCTCCCTCTCTCTCTCTCTCTCTCTTTCTCTCTCCCTCTGTCTCTCTCTGAGGCCCCGGGGGCTTCAGTTTCGCCTTCAACACACCTGTCCCATTGAGGGGGTCAATGGGTCTTAATGAGAGTGGCTAATCCCCCCGGTCTGGAAGCCCTCACACAAGCCCCCTAATGACCGGTAATTAGTTACCCTGCACTGGGGCCTCACAATGACGGCTTGTCTCGGGCCCCCTGCCTGCATGGCCCTGCCCGCCTTCACAGTCATTCCATTCCTTTACCCCATGCCTGCCTGCCTGCCTGCCTGCCTGCCTGCCTGCCTGCCTGCCTGCCTGCCTGCCTGCCTGCCTGCCTGCCTGCCTGCCTGCCTGCCTGCCTGCCTGCCTGCCTGCCTGCCTGCCTGCCTGCCTGCCTGCCTGCCTGCCTGCCTGCCTGCCTGCCTGCCTGCCTGCCTACTCCTCGGCCCTCTGTTTCAGGGGGAGTGGTGTCCATGCACCCCCCCCCCCTGGCTGCCATCGGGCGAGGTAACCATTACAGCCTATATTCCATACACAGGTGGGAGGAAAAACAATGGCTCGAACTGTTTTTGGGACGGGACCGGGGGGCTTAGGCTAACCCCCTCGCTACCTTATCTCCCCTGTATCTATATGATGCTGGAGTGTAGTTTTACGGGTGCCGGCTTAGCGATTTGGGGCACATTATAGTGTGTAAGTGAGTCGGATGGGGAGATGCGAGACATGGATGTTGGGTTTAGCTAATCCTGCATTCCTGGGCTGGATAAAGCCCCCACAAGGGGCCGGCGTGTGCCAGGGCCCTATACTGACCCCGGCGCTAAGACTAAAACAACAGGCAGGAATAATATAAGCACAAGACAGGACCTCCCTTGTCTCCCTCCCTAACTTCCCCACACGTCCCTATTGCTCTTGCATACGAGCCTATAGGTCGGAAGAGCCTTGCGAGTCGATCATAGATCAGTCATGTTTGATTTACTTATTGCATGAAGGATGATTGAGGATGATTTCAGATATTTCATTATCATGTCATCAGTATGCACAAGACATTCTGTAAAATATATAA
>NC_085877.1:6257708-6292708 GCF_034702125.1 Engraulis encrasicolus
GCTCTTTGTGGACTGAAACTACAGCTCTGTTCTTCTTCGATGTGAGCAGTGGCACCACACCACAGGCTGTTCTGCTCTCTGGCCAGCTAGTGTGTGCTCACTGCCGCCAACACAGTCTGCTGCTCTTGCGTGCCACACAGTGAAGTTCCCATTTCTGCTGTTTAGGTGATTCACATGCCGTACTGTCTGCTTCATTTTTTGGCCACTTTCGCACAGTTCCCCTTTGTTCCTCGAAAGAAGTTTATTTTGAGTTTTGAATCTGTTTCTCAAATGATTAAGAGTGGTGGAGCTAGAATGTGGTGGTTGGGTCTTTAGTTTGGCTTCAAAATTAGAACAGTGAGTCATGCACGCACGCACGCACGCACGCACGCACGCACACACACACAAACTGTTACACACAAACCACATTATCAGTACCACTTGTAACACCAATGGCCTCTCTTTCCTGCTTCCATGTAGGTGTTCGCCAAGGTGTTCAGCCATGAGGCTCTGGAGAGCTACCTGCCCAAGATCCAGCAAGTGATCCAGGAGACCCTTCGCGTCTGGAGCTCAAACCCCGAGCCCATCAACGTGTACCGCGAGTCCCAGCGCCTGTCCTTCCAGATGGCCGTGCGCGTGCTCCTGGGCTTCCGCATCTCGGACGAGGAGATGTGCCACTTCTTCAACACCTTCCAGGAATTTGTGGATAACCTCTTCAGCCTGCCCATCGACATGCCCTTCAGTGGATATAGGAAGGTAGGGGGAGAAGCTATATATTTTTTTTAATACTTTTTGGGGGAAATTTTGGCCTTTATAATGATTGCGCAGTGAAGAGTTGGACAGGAAATGAGGGGGGAGAGAGAGACGGAGAAGGGTAGGCAAAGTACCCTGTCCAGAATCAAACCTGGTCAGCTGCATAGCAGACGAGTGCCCTACCTGACCTACCATTAGCGCCACGCCCCTGGCATCATTGTGACATAAATGGTCTGCCATTTAGGCCCAGTTTACTGTACAGCAAGATGAAGTGGTGTCTCAACTCTGATGGTTGCATGACAAGACATGTTGGCTCTGGTGTCTTAATGAAAGCATGGCAGCAAATGTGGTATTCTTTCTATAGCTGTTTGTGTATAAGTAACTAAGCCAAGCAGCTGAAAAAAGAATCATTTGTGAGGCTTCTGGTTAACTTCGGTGTCTCTATCCTCTCCCTGACAGGGCCTTCGTGCTCGGGACAAGTTGCAGAAGATGATTGAGAAGGCCATCCGAGAGAAGCCTTTGTGCACGCAAGGGAAAGACTACGCTGATGCTCTGGACGTACTGTTGGAGAGTGCCAAGGAGAATGGAGCTGAGCTCACCATGCAAGAGCTAAAGGTAAGGAGCCTAAGAGCGTGCCTTCTCTAATGTTTAAAATCCAATGTGCCCTTTTCCTAACTGTGCAAATCCATCCCCAATTCAAGAGGGAGAGAGATTATATAAAGGAAAAAAATACATTACATTACATTTCATTACACTTAGCTTAGTTTATCCAAAGTGACAGCTACGTGTTTAGGTACAGGGTATTGGTTACTGTCCCTAGGGTAATGTGGGATTAGGTGCCTTGCTCAAGGATACCTCAGCCAAACATGCAACCTTTTGATTCCAAGATCGACTGATTCCAATGCTGACTTCCCTAGCCATCATCCCATGGCTAAAATTGTATTCATATGTCGTTCCGTCAATTATGAATTATATTGTATGTTCGGCTCACATAACTGTGACTGAGTGTTTTTATGCTTATCTTCTCCAAACCCCAATCAGCACGCCGCCCATCACTACCATCTCCGATTATTGCGGATGTTAGCTGTGTATCCGTCGTAATTCGCCACATGGCAGTAACCCAAAGACTTTTGAACTGGGTGAACAACCCTGGCAATCCCCCCCTCACTGCAGTAATCCAGACAGCGTCTCGTTCACCTCTCAACAGAAGCGCCGTTCCAAAGATGTTGTCCTGATGTGATACGTGTTGGCGCTCCCGCTCAGCCAACATGCTGATTTAATTGTCTGAATGTGCGATGCAGGAGACTCAAAGAGTGTTTATACATATCTGAACGTTTATAAGTGTTTACAGCTATCATCAGAGAGTAATGTCTCTTTCACTGAGCTCGCGATGCCAAAATCAAACTCTGCGAAAGACTTTCAAAGCTGCCCATGTAAACATGTTTTGGATATGACCGTGTACTCCTCCAAGTTGGATGAAGATTTCTTTGTGCCTCTGGCTGCCCGAGTCACCCTCCTTCTCCTTCCCTCCTGACCTTCCAGTCTCTCTCGGAGAGTTTTTTAAGGCCAGGGCCAAAAACGAGTCAACACCCTTGTCAGGAGCCCTATGGAGGCTGCTCCTGTGACACCCCTCACCTCCACCCCCTGCCTGCTGGCCCCCCTGAAGTCCCCTCATCCCCCCCAAACCAGGCGCCCCATGTCGGGAGGCCAGATGCACGCAACATCCCCGGGCTCTGGTGCCACGCCGGGGGTGATGTTGACATTCTTTGACGTAAATGATAGCCAATGAGGGGGCTTGTGCTTGTGCGTGCTATTTCTCTTTTCTCCTTTTCGTCAACCTTGTTATTCTACCCACTCTCGTACCTCCTCCACGCCCCTGCCTTTTTTTTCCCCCTCATAATTTCCACCCTCCTGAAATGAAAGCCCTGTGTAGTCTGGTCTGCACTGTGCCGCCACTCTCTCTCTCTCTCTCTCTCTCTCTCTCTCTCTCTCTCTCTCTCTCTCTCTCTTGTTCTCCCTCGCTCCCTCTGGCCTGCCGGCCCGGGCAGACAGGGGTGGATCCCCGCCGTGTCAGCACCAGCTCAGCAGCATGCTGTAATTTTTCCCCTTTTTTTCCAAAAACGAGCGAAAGGGAGGGAGTCAAAGAACGTGCAACCTGCTGCCGCCGAATCGGCTCCTGAGGCCTGCTGCTGCTGCTAGTGATGGGGCCCCCGGCCCGTCAAGCGCCACCCAACTCACCCCTGGTCCAGTCCCTGCAGAGTAGCGTTGTGTAACCAGACTTGGTGAATGTGCAAGCTTGTTAAACGTTAGAGCTGGAGTAAAGCAGGGAGCTTATGCTTGACCTGCCGTGTCCCGCCCGGCCCGCCTCCGCAAAAAGTCCGCAAAATACGGGGAAGAGAGAGAATGACCACAGTGTTTTGCCTGCGCGGTTCAATCAGCGGTTTTATTTGTTTTCCCAATGTCCATCCAACCGTCCACTGGTCCATTAAAAATCCACACGAATAACTCATTTTGTACCTTTCTCCATCTCTCTCTCTCTCTTTCAATTTTCCACCTCTTTTTCTCTCTGTCTGTCTCCCTGTCTCTTTGTCTGCTATACATCTCTCTCACCCCACCTCATCCTCACTCACCCTCTCTCTCTCTCTCACCCCACCTCTCTCTCTCTGCCTCCCATTTCTCTCTCTCTCTCTCTGTCTCTCCTCTGTCTACAGGAGTCGACGGTGGAGCTGATCTTTGCCTCCTTCGCCACCACGGCGAGTGCCAGCACGTCGCTCATCATGCAGCTGCTGCGGCACCCGGCCGTGCTGGAGAAGCTGCGCGAGGAGCTGCGCAACCGTGGCATCCTGCAGAACGGCTGCCTGTGCGAGGGCGAGCTGCGCCTGGAGACCATCTGCAGCCTCAAGTACCTGGACTGCGTCATCAAGGAGGTGCTGCGGCTCTTCACGCCCGTGTCCGGAGGCTACCGCGTGGCCATGCAGACCTTCGAGCTGGACGTGAGTCTCGTCTGTCTGCCTTTCTGTCTGTCTGTCTGTCTATCTGTCTGTCTGGATGTCTAGGTAACTAGCTAACCAGCTGGCTCCTTTGTTGACGTTTTAATCATATGATTTCACGATACAATTATTTGAAATCTTTCGGTATGTACTGAAAGCTTGTGTTGGACAAAGACAGTGTTTCTCTTGCGCCTCATGAAACCCTTCATTACAGCTGGCTAAATGCGCAATCCTGCATTGTAATTTTCTTGTTAGAAATATGACGATTCTGTTCCATTCTATCAAATGAAACTGTGTAGTTTCTAAGTAGTGTTAGTAGTAGTTCTGTTTAGGCTTGACATGATTAAGATGAATTACTGGGGGGCACTGTGGCGCAGTGCGCTAAGCCTCCCACATTTGGGCTTGCATGCCCACGGGGACCCTGGTTCGAGTCCGGCCGGGGTCATTTCCCGATCCTCCCCCGTCTCTCTGTCCTACTCGCTTCCTGTCACCATCTCATACTGTCCTATCAATTAAAGCCATAAAAAGCCCCAAAAAAAGATGAATTACTAAACTCGTCATTGTCCCCATTTTCTTCGGTTTGTCCCAATTGCAGGGTGTCCAGATCCCCAAAGGTTGGAGCGTGATGTACAGCATCAGGGACACCCACGACACCTCGGCTGTCTTCAAGGAGGTGGCGGCGTTCGACCCGGACCGTTTCAGCGAGGAGCGCAGCGAGGACAAGGAGGGCCGCTTCCACTACCTGCCCTTCGGCGGCGGCGTGCGCTCCTGCCTGGGCAAGCAGCTGGCCACCCTCTTCCTGCGTATCCTGGCCATCGAGCTGGCCAGCACCAGTCGCTTCGAGCTGGCCACGCGGACGTTCCCTCGCATGGTCTCTGTGCCCGTGGTGCACCCCACCGACGGACTCAAGGTCAAGTTCTTTGGCCTGGACTCCAATCAGAACGAGATCATGGCCAAGACCGATGAGCTTCTGGGCGCCACCGTCTGAAGGTGTGAGGAAGAGGGGAGCGGCTGGGAGGAGTTCAAATGTTGAGGCAAAAAAAACACACGTTAACTGAAGAGGATGTGGGGGCAAGAGCAAAAGATTTCCGCGCTCTCTGTGGAGCTTGTATGTTTTGCAGTTTTCTTACTCCTCGACTGACAGACCTTGTGAAGAGTTGAAACACTCTCTCTAGCTTTGTCGGCGTCATTTCCAGACTTCAGCCTGCCAAAAATGTATAGTCCTTGTTGTTTCTCATACAAACACTTACGACTAAAATCTTAAAAAGGACAAATATGTTTAACAGAGGAAAGATGATGTAACGTTAACTTGGAGAGAAGCTCATGTTCGAAGAAGCGATGCACGGATGAGTGTGTGTGTCTGTGGGAATGAGAGGGATCGGAAGAGAGGACAGTGGGGTGGAAAGGATCGGTTGAGGTTAATCCAAGAAAGTTGATAAACAGGGTAAAGAGCGACTCACTTGTAATGCTAGGACATGGTTAAGCCTAAGTTAAAGCTATAGATAAATGCTGCGTGGCCAGGTTTTTTGAGTCTCTTGCTGTGAGAGTTACTGCGTCACATGGGAGTGTGGTGGGTGCCTCCACAGAGAAAGAAGAGATTCAAAATCACTTACTAAAATGTAGACTTCCAGTAGTGTAGAGAGTGTAGAGGGGACTGAATCAGGAAAAAAAGGACTAGAAGTGCATGCTCGGGATTTTATTTTTCAGGGTTTGTTTTTAGTTGCATATTGGTTATGTCAAAAGATGTATGTACCTAGTGTGTGTGCGCGTGTGCGTGTGCATGTGTGCGTGCTTGTGTGTACATGTGTGCGTGTGTGTACGTGCGCGCGTGCGTGCACATGCACGTGGCGGGGGAGCTTTTAGCAGAGAGGCATAGGGGAATGTAAGAGCTGCATTGTAAGCTAGAAATGAATGAATGAACTGTATGAAAACTCAGGTGTGTTTGGAGTCCACGATGCCTTTTAGAACTATACTTGTTTCACTTTGTATCTGTCCTGCACATAAGACTAGTCATAATTGTTAGCTTGGGAGAAAACCCCTCAACCTGTGCTTTAATGCAGTGATGTGATGGAGGATATCTCTGTAAAGAAAAAAAAGAAAGAAAAGAAAAACAAACGTTTGTTTTTTGAGCCTCAAAATATGCTTCACTAAGTGAGATGAGTGTGTCTTGTGTGAATCCAAATGGCCTAAATGAGAGATTCATGAATGGAAGGTGAGAGAGGTGATAACTATACAGGACTGAAGAAATAAAAGGACCCTTGTTCTTGCTGCTTGAGAGTCATATTATTTTTTCGGAGCAGAGTGCCAATGACCTCTCACAAGAACGTGATATTTAAGTTTTGTTTTTTTTTCCTTTGCTGCTCCACTTCTTCAACACTAAAATGCAAAGTCAAGTTGAAATGGCTTACCAGATGGGGAGGTTAGGACACGCCATAAAGGTTCTCAAAGAATGAAAGGAAGAAAGAAAGAAAGAAAGAAAGGAAGGAAGGAAGAAAATGACCTTAACAAAAGAGATCTTTTGAGGGAAGGTTTTTATGGAAGGGCTGGTGGCATCCTAGCTGAGAAGCAACCTGAAGGGGTTATAATAAGGACCTTTATATAAAAAAGAAAACCTTGTCAATGTCTGGGATGAAGACCCTGTGAGGAGGATGTGTCCTTGTGTCCTCCGTAGATCACGCGAAGAACATTTTAATCTGTGACCAACCATGCCACTGATTTTTTTTGTTTTTTTTGTAAATGAATGGATTTTTTTTCCTAAAGTTATTGAGTCTGCTGCTTTTTGTGTACAATATTTCTAACTGAGTGTTCTAGAATGTGAGGGCAGTTTGTGAATCATGGGCAGATATCCACATTTGTGAGAGCGACAGGAAATATGACTCAGTGTAGAAAGCCATGGGTAACGCCTATCAGAAATGTCTAATATCCTAACATTATTCACATTAATTTTATTATTGTAATAAATATTATTTTAAGTGCTATTTTTGTTATATTCCAGAATAGAGTTTTAGTATAAATAAAGTTGGTTGGTAAATATTGTTATATTTAGTATGATATGAATTTCAGCTATATTGTAAACAGTGTTTAAATGTTAATATTGTTTTATGTTATTGTAATAATTTTTATTTTGTTATTATCATCGCATTCAGTTAATATTAATAAAAACAGAAGCACTTGCGAGGTATGTTTATATTGAGTGCCATGCAAATACGTCATGTTCTATACTTTATTGAATGCTGTTTTTGCCTGTACATAATATTGTATTTTGTCTGTGTTTCACTTAGTTTATGAATGTTTTTTTCATCTTCTTTTTTTACAGTGATTCTTAAATGTACTTGCCAATTTTATAAACTCCTATAATAAACTATTATGTGAAAATAGTACTGTTGCCGTCTGAGACCTCACTTTCTGACTTGTTTACGCTGCTTTTCAACACACTGTCCCCAAATGTTTCACACCGAACCTGCTCTGGGACAATGCACTGCATAATTATTCACGTTATGCTGATTGATTGTCCCCCAGAGTTCCTGGAAATGTACTTTCGCACAAAGCACCATCTTTTGATTAGCACTAGCTGCATACTTTGTTTGCCACAAAGTCCTTTGTCATAGTTTCACATCGCTCCATGACCACAGAACACCCTTTTGATAGCTCCATGACCTTTTTATTCACTTGAGAAGAAAAAAAGAGAGACAATAAAGACAATGATTGAAAAAGACAGAGAGATTTACTGTAGAGAGAAAGAGAGAGAGAGTGGAAAGAGGAATAGGAGACATTTATGCACATTAGATTCATGTACAACACTGGTCAGAAGCCTGGTTTAATCACAAAACCCCTTTGAACACACACACGTACACACACACACACACACACACACACACACACACACACACACACACACACACACGTACCCACACACACACACACACACACACACACACACACACACACACACACACACACACACACAAATAAATAAACCAAACACCGTGGTATTTATCCGGCTAGCTCCTAAACACTTAAAGCACTTGCAGAGAGAGAGAGAGAGAGAGAGAGAGAGAGAGAGAGAGAGAGAGAGAGAGAGAGAGAGAGAGAGAGAGAGAGAGGGAGGGAAAAAAGAGTTCAGGAATGCAATGAAATAAAACACTTTTTTTTCATAATTCACTCCTTCATTCAACGCTTCTCCATATAAACATACACAGATCTTTTATGCTCATGTCAGGCCGGGAGAGCAGAGAACAACCACAGCAAACAATTCAACAAACAAACAGCCAAATCCAATAGATGCCAGATGTGTCCGGCTGCAAACGCCATCCCCTCTGAGCACATCGGTAATTGCGAGCTGTGCTCGTTCTGGAATTGATCAGTGGTCTTGGTCTGGTGAGCCTTACGTCCATGTTTTCAGCTTTTGACCTGAACCTCCAGAGTGCTGCTGCACATCTTGGCCAGGTCTAGGCCTATAAGCAGGGGGAAGCCATAGAAGCCTTTTTCCTCCTTTTTTAAAAGTCCTATCTGTCCAATCGCATCAGTGACATGACTTTGTCTTTAGGCTGTTTTCCAAAGAGCAACATCACATGGCATTTGTTTACGACTGTCGCCACTTTCATACTGCGAGCCCACAAGACATGGGAGGAATGGGTTACGGACCGCTGGAGATACATACAACATATGGATGCATATCAAATCATTGGAATTATGGCACCCTCTGTGGTCAGGACTAAATACTGTCAGTCCTTCCAAGTCTAACAAACAGTTTTTGATAAATGAACTCCCTATACCTACAACAATGGGTACACACACAACATAAATTAATCTACAAAGTAAATATTTAATAGGCATTTCTCAAGCTGTTTAATTAAGCCAGACTGTCCAACTTTTATCTTTGCTTTGGATTCAAACTGGGTTGACTCTGCCCCCCATTTACATTTTGCAAATGAATGTTTTGTCTTTTCTTCCAGTAAGTCACATGAATAGGTTATGGGCTGGAGTAGAGAAAAGATGTTGTGAAAGTATAGGCTACTTGCCAGTATTGATGTGTAGCAAATGCATTCAGAACCAGGACTTCTTCAGTGTTTCACAGCATGCAACAGCATGGGTAACTGTCCGTGTTGTTCAGTTGATGTAGATTTAGGACAGATGGTTGGACCTCATCATGCTCCCTTAAAAGGTCAATGGAAGAAGAGATCATTGCCATCTGACTATCAGGAATCACTTGGCCTCTTGAATTACTGGGCCAATCAATGGCTCCATGAATGAACGTCAATGAAATATTAATGCTTAAGACGAGAACTCACATTAGCAGGGACCCACGGGGCAAGGAAGTAGAGGAACCCTTGGGAAATGATGTAGTAGGGTAATCGATTTGCGTTTTGTCTTCATCTAAATGCAACTACTTTACGGTACTGTGTGCATTTCACGTGTAGTGTAGACAAAACAGAAGAACATCCAGGATAGTAGCAATGTGGTGCTTCAAGCAAACAATATTGCACCAGTGCAATGTGTGCACCCCCACTGACATGTACACACAGTACAAGTGGCTCTTGGTCAGTTTGTGGTGATCGTTTTTTTGTTCTGTGGTGCTGCACCACAGAATGGTCTATGGTATTATGAGAAATATCTATTTGAACATAGAGTGTTACTATGCTTCCAGGCTGTTTAGCAAAGTCAGTTCGAGAAGATGGGAGAAAAAATGACATCTTCGGCCGTCCAAGATGCTTCTGAGACCAATGCTACCTGATCCACTTGATCTTGTGTCTCGCTGTGGAAAAGCTGGAGGGGGAAGAGACCGCAGAAGAAAGCCCCACGGAGGAGAAACAGAATGATATTAAGCATGATTCAGTACATGACATCCAGCTCTGCGAAGGCTCACTTCATCACAGCAGCAAGTCATGCTCAGCGTCCTCGCCTGCTGGATCCGTCCTCTGCATCCAGACCAGACCCGACCCAGGATCTGTCCCAGGGCCTAATACAACCTGCCCTCCGCGCCAGAAAGTCCTCCGCACCTCCGCACACACAGTCTCCACCTTTGTGCTCATCTACATCAGCATCTAAAATGTGATTACACTCGCCCCTCGCTCTCTTATCTGCTCCTGCTGCAGAACAATGGATCTCTTTCACAGAGCTCCTCGTCTCCAACACCCCCTCTCAGCCTCCCCACCTCCCTCCCTCCACCTCCTTCACCCGACCCCCCCATTTCAGTATGCCGATTTCCGACCACAATGTTTGGGAGTCAGCCTCGGAGCAGACGTTTGGAAGGAGAGAGATAATTTTAGGACGGCTGGACCCGCTCATTGTTCTTGAAGGAGAGAGAGGGAGAGAGAGAGAGAGAGAGAGAGAGAGAGAGAGAGAGAGAGAGAGAGAGAGAGAGAGAGGGAGACGTTTGGGCCCCGGCCACAGTCGCTCTGGTGCCACGACCCCTTCTCTGGGCTGCTCGGCCCTCCTAAGTCTCCCCTTGGCCAGCTCCCCGCTCCGCTTCTGCTGCCTCAGCCCTGACTTTTTCATTTTTCACTTTGAGTCCGTCGCCAGTTTTGCCATAATTAGAAACACACAAGGTTTCATTCAAAAAAAGGGGAGAAAATGTCGCCGACGCGTTAGCACGTTTCTGTACGTAAAAGTACAGTGTGTCTTGGAAATATGAAATGTGCTGTTAAAATGGTAAGATGAAACTGTGATCTCTGAACTATTTGTCAATATCTCTAAATATCTATACAGAGAAATGTAACAGTGAAATACAGCACCTTACAATGTCTCCATTTCTCTGAGTGGCTGTGTGTGTATGCGTGTGCGTGTGTGTATGTGTGTGTGCATGTGTGCGTTTATGTAGAGTCTGGGGTATTGTATTAGTGGCAGTGTATGTGTTAAGTTTTGTTAGTGTGCATGGTCTGCATACAGCATGAAGCTACAGCTAAATGGAAATTGCATTATTGTCAACACGCCCCGATGTAAATCTCTGTGTTTTGAAATGACTGGAGACTTCTATAATGATTCATGAGTGCGCAACACCCAGCATTCATTTAAATTCTGAACAGGGGTCTGGACGGGGACCGTAAAAACTAACAACTGAATTGCAAATCACAAACTCACTTGACCCTTCATACAACCAGCCATTCGACAATGTGCCCAAGTAAACTTCTCATCTCAGGTTCACAAATATCTTTTGGCATGTGGTTCGGTGTTGTTTTCCCCGAGTACATCGGGGACAAAGATGATATCTGGGAGGCTTTGTGGCAAAAGTCTTCCGATAAGACGTGTCTAAGTCGGCCTCATCATAACAAAAGATAAACTGTTTGTTGGGGGTCCTTTTATGAGGAACGGAGCTGCTGTGTACCAAAGCCACACAGTGAAAAAAAACTCTTCCATGACTTGCCTTTTGTGTACACAGACCTGTGTGTGTGTCTGTGTCTGTGTCTGTGTCTGTGTGTGTGTGTGTGTGTGTGTGTGTGTGTGTGTGTGTGTGTGTGTGTGTGTGTGTGTGTGTGTGTGTGTGTGTGTGTGTGGAGGCAGCTTGTATTGCAGTCTGAGGACATCATATCTTATTGTGATAGAATTAAATTAAAAACAAACCTCCTCGTTACGTTGTGCAATTTCATTCTAGTTAAAAAAACCAGTGGCCACAAGGAATGCCAAATAGAATATTGCAATGTTCCCGTTTTATAAAATCACTTTTTGTAAGTAAACAAGGTTTACACTGCAAATATACCCAAACATTGAGACACCCACCCACCCCTGCACACACACACACCCACGCATACACAGACACAGTTACGCACACACACATGCACGCACGCACGTACAGGCACACACGCACAGGCGCAGAGGCACACACATACACGCACACAGGCGTGTACGCATGGGCACACACACACACACACACACACACACACACACACACACACACACACACACACACACACACACACACACACACACACACACACACACACACACACACACACACACACACACACACACACACATGAAGACCCTTCAGTGACATCAGCCTTGTGTACATTATCCTCAAGCTGGCAATGGCATGTAGGGATCTGGAAGCCATGTTGACATCAGCAGACACTACCTGCCACCTGTTCCCACTTGCATCAGATAGCCCTTCCAAAAAGAAAAATTCAGAGACCTGCTGCACTATAGATTTCACCCTCCATATGTGCCTTCCTCATGCTCTTGCACATGATGCTTGAGCTCATCTGATGAAAGTTATTATGACCCCCTGTCACACACTACGTACACACATTACTCAGTTGTGTACTGAGATATCTGAAAGTGCACATCTTCTCCTGCAAAGGTCTTGATCCACAACCATGGGCGCTGCCAGAAATGCTGGTCCCCATGAAAGATTTGAATTTTGGGCCCCCTTAAGAGCCCCTATCAGTGCTTGGGCCCCCTTAAGGGCCCCCTATCAGTGCTTGAGCCCTTAGAATCTGTACAACTTTCCCCCCCCTAGCGGCCCCCATGTCCACAACCAACACCTATTCTTCACAGGTACTTGTATCAGGCAGTAAACATAAAAGAACTTCTGACACCTATGAGTACAAGGTCTTTATAGTTTGAGGTTGTACAGCAATCTTCTTCTATGTAGGTCATACAGTGGTGAAATTCCCTCTCCTGAGTGCAGGAACCCTGGACCAACTCTCTCGCTTGGCACGAGTAATTTCCAGTCAGTCAGTCTCCCTGTGTCACTCTGTGTTTCCCCAAGTCATGAGCCAGTGGAGCCTTGGCCGTGACCAACGACAAATGTGGAGAGCAACAGGGTGTCTGTGCTCTGATTGGCAGGTAACACTTCCTAATAACCACTGTTTTAAAGCTTTATTAATACTTTGTGAATAATTTATGAACACTTAACAAATAATGAACGAATTTTAAACAAAACATTTTAAAATGTTTGTTAACGAGTAAGGCACACTATGTTAAGACATCCGGCACAGCACAGCACAGCTGCAGCAGTCCATGGCCGTGAGCAACAAGGGGGAGAGAGCCGCAGGGTGTCTGTGCTGTCTAATTAGTTTTTGGACCGCGATGGTGAGAGGCAGCAGGGGTGGACGCATTCTCTGGAATCCATCTCAGGACGTCAGCAAAGCGGGACACATACGCGATTGTCATCAATATCAGATGGGGCGGCAGAGCATAACCGTCCCACAAAACACAGTGACACGAGCGTGCTGTGTCACAACACTCTTGTGTTTGTGTGTTGTGTCAGTGGTGTGCGTCCCCTTGCGTGCCCTTTTAGCGGTTGTCTGCTGACGCACACTTCCTCACTTGAAAGCTTTGTAGTGACTCAAAAATTCGGAGCCAAACGCACATTTGATAGTGTTTAGAGGGGAGATGATGAACCCATGTGTTCTCCCGGGTTTCCAGATTGGTAAAAAAAACCCAGTACAAGTGAGAGGTGTCTGAAACGAGATTTATTTCGCAATAAATGCCAGATGTTCCGCATCCTGACCCTGGTCCAGTTAAGGAAGTGTGCACACAATTGACTCAGCTACACAGTCACCTCTGTGAGGCCAAATGTGTTGGGGGGTGGTGGCTGCCACAAAACAGGTGACCTTGAAGACCAATGAGTATAGTTGTAAGCAGCTAGATTTGTTGCAGCTTGAAAGCTACACAGTCACCCCAGTGAGGCCTAATGTGTGCCTGCCTGGGTTAGCCATGTGTTGGGGGTGGTGGTTACCATGAAATCTTGACCCTGAAGTTCAGTTGCAAGCAGCTAGCGTTCTTGCCGCTTGAAAGACGAAACGTTGCTGTGTTTTACCATGTCCTTTTCAGATTCATCAGTTTCTGGTTGATGTAGAGTACATCATTGGTACACTGATCACTGGTACACATAAAAATGCAGTGATAATTCAACTTTCTTAGAGACAATTTAACATCTTCTATATTGTATTTGGTCCCAGAGAACTTTGTACATGTGAGTGTTGATTTAGCACTGCATTTCTCACTGTGCAGTTGTACCGTACATCTCCAGACCATTCCCTGCTCTTTTGACAATTGTCACATTACAGTTGCACATTGATTTCTTGATTCTTGGTTGATTGATTCATGAACCAATAGTAGTTCGGAGTCTATTGGTTCATTTAAAATGGTTCACTGGTTCATTCAGTCACTGGTTCATTCATTCATGAGTGGTGGTTCGTTGGTTCACTAGTTCACAAATCAATGACACATTGAACCTCTGGAACACCAAATCAACAAATAATAAATAATGAACCAGTGAAAAAAGTAATGAACTCAATCATGATCCAGCGAATGTACAATGTATATTACGTAACACCACTAAACACCAAGGACCACAATGGAAATAAGCTTTCGAGCTTTACTGTGCTATCCTGACTCTCTGTTTTTTTAATTTAAGTATGTGGTGCGGTTTATATGAAACTCAATCATGTATTTATTTTATTTATATGAACTGAAGATGTCAAATAAAATCATTCATTCATTCATACCAGTGAATGAACCAGTGAACTAATGAAAGCAGCAATTCACTGGTTGTTTGATTTGGTGTCTAAGTGGTTCACTCATTCATGCGCGATGGTTCATTGGTTCATGACTCAAGGACACAATGAACCACCGGAACACCAAAAGCAACATATAATTAATACATAAACCAGTGAAAGATACAATGAACTCAATGATGATCCAGTGAATGAACCCAAGAACCAATGAAAACAACAATTTATTAGTTCTTTGATTTTGTGGTTCAGTGCTTCATTGGTTTATGAATCCGATCATTGAATCATTGATTCATTGATTCACCATTTCTTCACTGGTTCACTGATTCATTGGTTTAGGCAATTTGTCTATTGAATCATGAACCACTGGTTCATTAACTCATGTGGAAACTGATCAATAATAATAATAAAAAAGAAACATTTAAAAGCAAACTTACGATTGCTCATTGGTTCAATGATGCATTGGGCAACAGATTCATTGTTTTATTCATTGGTTTGCTAATTCACAAGTTCATGAACTCATGAAATTGGTCGATGAACCACAGATTCATATCCTGATTTATTGAACCAAGGAACCAATGCAGAACATTGATTTATTGATGGACTAGTTCACCTGCACCATTGGGCTACTATGTAGCAATACCGAGCTCATTTTAGAGCACATTTTGTAAAGGGGGTGCTCACCAAGACACCAAAGAGGCTAGTTACCAGCTCCGGTAAACACAAGAGGCTGAAATACTGCACTCAAGTCAGCTTTATCATCCGTTTCTTCAGGTCACAGGTCAAGGAAATTGAAATTGTGTGTCTAATAATAATAATAATAATAATAATAATAATAATAATAATAATAATAATAATAATAATAATAATAATAATAATAATAATAAACTAATGAAGCAAAAAGTTATACAATTCTGGATTCTGGAGACTGTATGTGTACTTGCCCCATATTTTTCAAATGGGCTCTACATTTACTACCCATAACAGTATACAGCACATGTGTGTGCATTTGACCTGCTGAGACCCTGAGATAGCTTATGATCCATGATGGTGACACATGACTCTGACTGTACTGGGGACCGCCGTGGCCCTTCTAAGGAAAATGAGGTCACCCCTTAGGGTCCAATTGTTTGTTTGAAATGTCAGTACGATGTTCTAGCACACATGTGTGTGCACACTGCACACCAATCAATCCACTCCTACCCCATTCATCCCCGATGCACACACACACAACACACATGAAACCAACATTCATACAGACACAAAATAAGCAGAAGTCATGCTGAGGTCACCCTGGTTTCAAGGCATTACATCAGCATCTTCTCATTTCATGGCCATAAATTAACATCAGACGTCAAAAGGCCTGCAGATACTTGTTGAGTGTTAAGACCTTGGATAGTCCGCGTACCACATCCCAAACCCACAGAGAGAGGGAGAGAGAGAGAGAGAGAGAGAGAGAGAGAGAGAGAGAGAGAGAGAGAGAGAGAGAGAGAGACAGACAGACAGACAGACAGACAGACCAACGTACATAATTGAATCTTGTTTATTATGGTCATTAATGTTAATCAATGTTAATGATCTGATCTGAACATGGATTACTCACTGTTCTTTCCAGCAACACTGTCTATTACGGTAGACGGCGGTAAGACGCGCAAGTTTCACTGCGCTAAAGAGGCCGAGTCGTTTGTGGACACTTTGCCTAGGCCCATGGAGTAACCGACTCGCCTGATGAAGGTATCCTGAACTTATTTTTTCCGGAACTTAATTTTCCTGACACCTTTTTTTTTTTCTCTTATCTTTTTGTAGGCTACTGTCAAGTGGCGTTGCACTTGGCTGTGTTGTATTCCACTAGTATATACCTTTGAAGGTCCACTGTCTGGGGGAGCGTAATATGAATATGAAACTGCACTTATACCGACCGACAGGCGCTATGCTCCTGTGAGCTCATTATCTGGTGAGATATCACCGCATGTTTAATCGGCCTGGTCTAGTCCAGGTGCTGTTTTCTTTTTTCTTTATTAGTAGACCCACGATCTTATTTTTATTTTCTCTAAATGCAACTTGAATTGCCTTGTGTTGGGGAGAGGGTGATGGGAGAAGAGGGGAATAAGTCTGTGAGATTGGCTTAAAAAGCCTTACTGCCTACCTTATCTGATTTTTCCTTTTGAATTTAATTCGATTTTTGTTTTAAAATGAACCATGATGAGCAATGACATTGATATACCCTGGCGCATAGCACAGGGATTTTGATTTGTGACGAAAAAAAAAAAAAAAAAGGACATTGATGCACTATGATATCTGGTGGTTCTACAACACCTTCTCTTTTGTTATGAAATATGCTCAAAGAAGGACAATGTTGGTAGTGCACAGCACTCTAAATTTTCGATGGTTCCATTTTTGTTTTTGTTTTCTTGTTTTTGTTCTGTTTAGGCCAATAATGGACTACAGCAAACTGGCCACTACCCTAACTCAAGCCCTACCCCCTAACTTCCCCCCCCCCCCCTGTATAAATGATTAAAATAGAAAATAAGCATTTTTATTTGTGGGTCCTATGATTTGATAAGCAGATCTATTCTGTTTGAATTATCACAATTATTGATTTATTGATTCTGCATTTATCTCTTCCCTTAGAAGGATTATAAGCGGACTCTAATGAATGAAACAGACTCCTTTCTTGTCTTTAGGTTTCTGGACGTGCATGTGTGTGTGTGTGTGTGTGTGTGTGTGTGTGTGTGTGTGTGTGTGTGTGTGTGTGTGTGTGTGTGTGTGTGTGTGTTGTGTGTGTGCTCTGTGTGTGTGTGTGTCGCGGGCCCTGCTCTCCAGCTATCCTCTGCCTCACCACCAATCCTGTTACTACATTATAAAAAGGTAGACCACTATGACTAAAGGACTTCATGTGAATACATCTAAATATCAGGAGTCTACCACATAAAATAGATCACCTTAGAGCTTGGCTTGCTTATAATAAACCTGATGTTATTACTCTTTCAGAGACCTGGTTGAATAGAGATGTTCCAGATGTAGAAATTCAAATTGATGGGTACAACTTATTTAGATCAGATAGGGCTACGCGTGGTGGGGTGTGTTGCCACCTATATACTGTCACACCTGCACGCAGAGCCAGTTTTACCCACAGAAAGACCAGTTTATTTTGAATGTCTTTGTGTAAAAAATCTGCCTTCATGAAAACAAAAACCTACTATTATGGTAACATTTACAGACCACCAAACTCACCTTCTGAGTCAATGAAAAGTATTAGTAATACCATTAGCTCTCTAAACTGCTTTAAAAGAGATGATCATCATTCTTGGCGACTTCAATTGCAACTGGGTTAGACCGTTCTTCCACCAAAGACAGACATATTTTTTGAAAGTCTTAACCTGACACAGATAATTAAAGAACCTACCAGAGTTGGAAAAAAAAACATCTAAAACATTACTAGATTGGATATTGGTCACCCATCCTGACAGGAATCATTGACTCTGGAGTGCTTCCTGATTGCCTCAGCGATCACTCAATCGTGTGTCATGTAAATGGAAGATCAGAACACCACGCCTGCCACCCCCAAAATAATCCAAGTAAGGCAGATGAAGTACTTTAAACAACAGTGACTTTTTAGATGATCTATGGAATATTAACTGCACAGATTTAATCTAATCCCTTCTGTTGGTGATGCTTTTGAGTTTTTTTCATACTGAAGTACTATCTGTTATCAACAAACATGCCCCATGGCGAACAATACGAGTAAAAGGAAGACATTTGCCTTGGATTGATGGTGAATTACTCACACTTTTTAAACAGCGAGATAAAGCATGGAAAAAACATCATACAACAAAAGACCCCAAAGACTGGGAAGCATATAAATACTTAAGGAACATGTGCACAACTAAAACACGTAATGCTAAATCTGACTACTTTAAAAACAACCTTTGCAGGGACTATACCAATCCAAAGAAATTCTGGAATAACCTTAACTCTCCTTAATAACAAACCCATCTCAAGTTCAGCTAAAATTATACTGAACAATGACACTCTCTCTGATCCTCTGCAATAGCAAATGCGTTTAACCAGCATTTTGCTGCTATTTGTAACAAAAAGACTCAGTACTCAAACAATTTAACCAGTCCCCAACATGCCGACTCTCCTTTATTTCTCTTTTCTACCATTCAACCTACTGATGTTCAAAGAGCAAAGAACTATCTAGGTGCTGAACTAAAAGTAGTGGTAAAGATGGTCCTTGGACACTAAGTTTTTTTAAAATATTCTCGGAGTATTGTCATATCCACTTACAGACTTATATAACTATCACTAACCACAGGTGAGGTTCCAGTGAAGTGGAAGCGAGCTAGAGTTACTCCAATTCTGAAAGGTGGCGACCCATCAGATATCAACAACAAGGCCCATCTCCATAATAATTAGTAGTGTAGTGAAAAGTTTTTGAAAAAATTTAACCAACTATTTAACAATCTTTAATTCTATCATCTATCTTATCTCATTATCATCAGGTTTCCGACCGAAACATTCTACAACAACAGCTCTCTAGTTCACAAATGATATCTATTCATCTCTGGATGCAGGCAAGTTCCACTGGTGCAATCCTATTGTAGACTAATCTAAAGACTGACCTTGTAACCAAATATATCTAGATAAACTGCATTCGATAGGTTCTCTCTAAACAGCACTTCCTATGTGGTTTTAACTCTTACTTACATTTCAGACAACAATGTGTGCTTTTTCAGGGTGTTCTTTCTCAGTACTCGGTCATTGATAGGAAAGGCGTTCCTCAGGGATCATCGCTTGGCCCTCTATTATTTTTCAATTTTTATCAATGATCTCCCATCAAGCCTGTAGATTGTTCAATTACAACCTATATGCTGATATTCACAATACTAATACAACTCTAATACTTACCTATTTAAGATTCAGAATGATCTTCAAGCAGATCACACAACAGAACTCAACTAATTGAGTGGTTCCAATGTAATTCACCTGGTTGCTCACAAAAGTAAGTCTTTCGGTGCTTTTTTCCAACTAGATCAGCTACCAAAAACTACATCAAAAACTGATCGATGGCTTTAAACGCCCCCACATGAAGTTGTAAAACTATAAATATCTTGGTGACAACTTGACCTTGGCTTGACTCCCAACTCTCTTATCAAATCTCACATAGATTTCTAGTGGCAAAAAACTTAATTGTTATCTTAGGATGCTGTATCGCTCTAGACTGCTTCACAACACAGATCTGAACAAGAATTATGAAACAAACTTTTATTTCCATATCGACCTATTTAGTATATCAGAATACCATTGACACCAATCTTAAGCCACTGATAGTGCTACAACAACATCTGTAGATTTGTGCTAAGGTGCCCTTTCAAAAACCACATCACACTCTTATACGACTAAACACTCACTAGGTATTTCATCCCCTAAAGTCAGGATGCAGTTTCACTGTTTCAGATCATATTTTTAAATGCCTGCACCTTAACTAACCTCCACTACCTAAAAACAGTATTTGATACCATATCAGACTAACATCACTAAGACACTGAACCTTTCTCTCACTGTGCCGCACATCTCCAAAGAAAGCGGTAAACGTCTCTTTTAAGTATAAAGCACCCAGTGGATGATTGGAACCTAACCGATCACCAATCTTCCGAAGATAGGCCACATCTCTGTGTGAATTTACCCCAAAAACAACACTTGTAAATGCTTTAAAACTAATATGTTATCATTATCTAATTTTTTTATTTTTATTTTTTTATTTTTTTTTTATTTTTATTACTAAGAAGTAATGCTTCAGCTCAGCATGTCTGTGGTAACATGAAGCTTGGGGTAGTATAATTCTTCAATGCCTCTCAGGAATTTCTTGCTAGTCTCTGTTTTTACTGTTTGTTTGCAATTTATGTTTATTTGTTTTAAATACCTATGCCTCTGACTGTGTATGTCTTGTACTTACTGCTGTCACTAAAGAAGAACTCAGCTATGTCTTGTAACTAATTGGGGGAACTTCAAGAGGTGCATACTGAACGAGTGGACTGGTGTTTGTAATGACGTGTGAACGAAGTTTGTCCTGCTGTTTGAAATGAGTGTGTGAATGTTTTGTCTTGTACTGTATGTTTTTGTCTNTATTGTCCAGTTTCAAGAGGACCCTACTGAAAATGAGATGTTGCATCTCAAGAGGCATTCCCCATGTACAAATAAAAAAAAAAAAAAAAAAAAATTGGGCTCTAACCAAACCGAGGTTTGGGATTCAGACTGCCAATTTTGACATGTAGTGGAAGAGAAGTGATGCATATTTAAAATCAGGCACAGGCGTCTATTTGCTTCAGTCACAGTCTTAATCCAGTCATTGCACTTACCCTGTAACATCAACGATTTCAGTAATTGTTTTGGCCTCATCTTATGATTTTACAGTCAGTTGGAAACCCAAAATATTTGGGTCAAATATGGGACAGCAGGTTCTTTATTTTCTGGAAACGGACACCTCTGAACATGCAACAGGACTATATATGTAGTATGCTGACTGCAACATGCATGCAGCTCCTTCAGTTAGTCATATGAGCATTTTGGTGCCAAAACTTAAATTAAATTTTGGCATCCAGCAAAAAAGGAGTAGAATTAATCAACAGGCTGAAAAGGAGCTGGAAAATATATTACAAATGCAAATCCGTAGGCTGATTTGCTGAAACAGCAAGTCTGGCAGCTATGTCAGAGCTTGGCAGGTGGCTTTCTATAGGCCAGGTCTCCCCTGACTCTAGACATAGAGACTTTACCTCTGTGTATTATGAAATATTCTGTGGTTCAGAAATTCAGCCAAAATGTGTGATGATTAATATATTCATATATATTTTTTTCCATTTGATGAACCAATGTATTTATGAACTGGCCTACGTTAGAAGCAGAGGGCAGAATTTAAAGAAAAAAAGAAAACTAAACAGAGTGCAGTTTAATATCAAAATAACGAGAAGGAAAAAGAAGAAGGGGTAGAGAAGAAAGAATTGAATAAAAGGAAAGGAGGGGGAAGAGAATCCCTCTGCATTTTATCCAGTCATCTCAATAAAGTGTGCGCTGCTGAGGGTAATTGGATTCACATTTCTGCTGTTCAATAGAGCTGATAGAGATCTACAGGGAGCTGGGCTGCCGTCTATGCAGATCAACACAGTTCACGAAGGGGTGGAAAGAAGAGGAGAGAGAGAGACAGAGAGAGAGAGAGAGAGAGAGAGAGAGAGAGTATGTAAATAGAGATGGATAGTGAGAGAATAAGAGAGGACAATAGATGGATGAACAGCAAGGAGAGTTAGAGAGAGAGAGAGAGAGAGAGAGAGAGAGAGAGAGAGAGAGAGAGAGAGAGAGAGAGAGAGAGAAAGAGCGAGAGAGAGAGAGAGTTTTAGGCCAATATGGGGTGGCAGAGAAGAGGAGTGGCGGTGAGGTGACTTGGGGGGTTAGAGTAGTAGAGGAACTACCCTCCTCCTCCAACCCCCTCTCCACCACCATCTTTTGCACCACACCAGTCCCCCCAACCAAACCCAACCCAGCACACCCCCACCCCCAAGAGCACATCACAACCAGACCCAGGGCTCCGAGATTGGATCCAGATGGCGGAGGAGGCAGCAGAGATGCAGCATTCGAGGTCGAATCACAGTCAATTGGATTCACATGGCTAAGGTTGAACAGTAGAACTCTCTCTCTCTCTTTTTCTCTTTTCTCCCTCCTTCCTTCCCCGTTGCTCCATCCCTTCTCCCTCCCTCCCTTATGTGCCCTTTCTCTCCCCCACACCCCACTGTTCGTTTGTTCGTTCGTTCATCTGTGCCTCATTTCTCCGCTGTGGCAGATCTTATTGATGAGGGGCTGTCGCTGCTTCAGTGGACCTGCGACTGCCTGACACTATGGCCGATCGCTTGTTTGGGTTGATCCCCGGCCGATTTGATTCCACTGGCACAGACACAACATTCAGCTGTGCGGGACTGATTGTAGACTGACAGTGAAGCGCATGATAACACCAGTAGCAACCAGATGTCTCTTGGTTGACCCAGGGATTTTCTGGATGACTGAGGGGGGTGGGGTGGGGTGCTGGTGGGATTGAAACAGGCCGTCTTTGGGACAGACAGCCTCATGGGGTGTTTGGCTGTGTGCATGCGGCGTCTTATTTTTCCTCTTCCCTCCTTTCACAACTCCCTATGAGTCATACATAAACACACATACAAACAAAAACTCTTTTACGCAAGTCATACTCCACTCACATTTCCACGCAGATCATGTACACATCACATCGACACTCTTGAGCAACCCTGAATGTTACTTGTGTTGCCTAACTCTTCCCCAAGATGACCATCCCTGTAGCTACCGCACCTCCACACTCTCTCAACTAAGATCAACATTTTGAAAAATGTAATCGTTTTTAAGTGCGAGGTGATCTTAATGAATGACCTGTGAGTCGCCTGTTGTGACAAAGGCGCTCCTGTTTGAGGCTGGTCGTCTATGAGCACCCATTTGTATGTGGTAGCTGACTTGGGCACAACATTACGTGACCATCAGAGGCGATGTTGGGAACAACAGTTGCATAAATAAGTGACGTTGAGATCATGGTAGGCTTAAACAATTGTGGACCATTTTCGTGAGGGCCTCATTGGCTATCTCAGAACTGTTGCTAGTGCTCTGATAGCCCTGTACATTGCTGAAGCGCTACCCTGCAGAACTATGATGAAACCCAGAGGCTTTGTTGTCTAAAAGGGACCGCCATTATTTCCCTGCCCGCAGAGAAAAGCCCTAACTTTATGTTGCATCAACGTGAGCATACATATGTGAGATGTTAATGTTGGCTGTCGTGTGACCCAGGGGGACAGTGCTAGCTTACCTGAGACCAGGCGAATAGCCCAAGCGATGGCTCTGTGCCCGCTAGTCCAATCGTCTAGTTTTGGTAGTTCATCAGGAGAGGGTGGGAACAGTTCTGGAAAAGGGACCGACTTCCAAGCACCGGTATGTCCACTTACTAAATCCACTGGGGTGAGATGAGACTGCTAGGTCTACCCTCTCTCTCACCCACAGGCCTCTCAGTGATCATCACCTCCTTCTTTTCATGCACACTTTCTCGTTTATATACAGTAGACGGTCCCAGACAATCCAGCACTTTCGCCCCTGGGTAATGAGGTGTGTCAAATGATAGTGTACTGCCTATCTCATGCACTAGTCTCTCTGTCGTAAACAATATGCAATCTACTGCAGGTATGAGCACTCGCATTGCATGCGATTTGCAAATTCCAGCCTTTGATGAACGATGAGGTGTAGGGTGGCCAGACGTCCATCTTTAGGACGGGCCGTCCATCTTTTCCGTGCCTTGTCCAGCATAAGGCACAGCATTAAGTCAGACAAAAATGCATTAAAATGCATTAAGTTGCATCTAAGAAACGCACATTTTCTTGGGGGAGGACCCCCAAATCCCCCGTCCTAAAATATGTCACGGAGATGGTCACCCTAACGAGGGGTGATTAGAGCGATGGGAATCTGGCTATTCTATGGACATGTTACCATAATTCTGAGTGCATTCAAGAATAGCATGCAAATGTTCTGTTTTGTAGCAAGAAGATAGTTCAGGGGATGGGGATTGGGGGAGCCATGCGGAACTTCCAGCTGCCTAACTAGGCTATAGGATATACTGTATATTACAGTATATCTGGGCATTATTGTCACATGCATTTCATCGACAAGCATTTGTACTGTAGATGATCATGTTAACATGGACCACAGCACATATGACAAAAAAAATCCATAAAAGGAACTTTTACGTCTAAAAAGCGTTTTTAAAAAAATAATCTTGACATTTTTTCTGTACACCAACTGCCTGTTCCACATTTTAGCTTTAAAATCATGATGGATTGTACTGTAACTACAGGTACATGTATGTGCAACTGAAACATCTTCAATGGTCCATTTTGCAATGGTCCATTTACAATAGGAGTTCTGTATTAAACTGTAGGCTCCAAAACAAATCAAGCCAAAACTGTGTTTTTATGTTAGAGAGTAAGGTTTATATGATTTCTTCCCCGTAGTGAAAAGTTGTGGAGATGCAATTATTGCAAAATGATGGAAATGAATGTTCAAACTGGAGGCCTCAGTTTCTGACAGGTTTTAAGAGAGTGCGGACAATAAGAGGCTTTATTAATGGACATTCCTTTTTGTCGAATCATGAAGCCAAGCGGAAATTCTCTCAGTCTCGCTCTCTGTTCTTGTAATCCAAAATTGATGGTATAATTGCTTGCACACCCTGCAACCATTTTTTTGTCCTCACTTTTTATACCTTGCTCTGGGAGCGCGAAAGGATGGCGAGCCAGTCCAGTCATCCAATCCAAGCGCTGTGAAAAGTCACGGTGGCCTATAGCAGGAAATGAATCACGGCGTGCGAACAGCGGCCAGCAGGCCTCAACGTCCGAGCGAGACAGCTGACAGGCCCGAGAGCGATGCTGGAGCCTTCCCTCTTTGTCGAGGAGCCATTACAATGAGCACATGTGTGCCAATGTGTCTGAGGGAGGGTGTGAGTGGAGAGCAGCAGGGTGACTGTTTGCACTGTGTATGTGTCCCTGTGTTGCGCGAACATAAACACAGCCTTTAAAATTAACTCGGCGGGTGAGATGGCACCGAGATGTGAAGGAGCAGCCGGGTTCAGCTCCAAATTTAGAACAGGCATCGTGTGAACCAGTGGACAGAGAAAGTGGCCCAGCCCGTGTAGTGGCTCAGGGACAATGACAGTAATGGGGGTTTATATCACCAAGCTGAGCTCATTTGACACAATTGGACAGAGGAAAGCACAAGTACCAACTAGACCTCGATCACCTGTTATGTTCAGGCGGTTAATTAGCATCAAAATGCAAGGCTGTTGAGAAACGCACGTCCCTAGCTGCAAGATTACAAACAAACCGTTTGGACAGTCAACCAAACGAAAGCTCATGAGTGAAAAGATGTATGGAGGACTGGCTCGTCACTGGCTTTTGACCTAGTAGCTCAAGACATAATATGACAGTAGACTGTAATGGCGCACAGGACATTCAAGCCCTCTGAGACCCATGGTCTTACGCTTAATATGTACAGTATGCTAGTGCTAGCCTAGTGTGTTTTGTCACATTTTGTGCACTTCTGTACTACTACTCAAATTAGATCTGCATTCCACACAATATGAGGCTAGGTCCAGTGATGCCAGATGTGTCTAATCATATCCCGCCCAAAAGGTTCTGAAATTCCGCCCAATTTTAACAAATTGCATCGATTTCTATGGGCACAAAACTGCAGGAAAAAACGGCAAATGGCCAATTTTTCCTGTTTTTACCCGCAGACGGCCATCCCAAGTAGCCTGCCCAATCCCAAGTTACCCACCCAATCTGGCAACACTGGTTAGGTGTTACGAGGTTACGTGTATTGTAAGGAGACTTTTTCTTACCAAAAAAAATCATCAATCTTCCTCTTCGTCATTGAGTCACTTGGTAATGTCAGCCATTGGGAAAGTCATCTGATGTTCCTGTGTTCATTTGTTTTCAGAGTCCATTCTCCGTGGTTGGTTTTAAATTTGGAGCCATCAAAGGTCAGCCTCCCACAGGGCATTCCTGTTCTCCACAGGTGAGTTCTTCAGTCTTTGTCAAATTTATTTGTAGCTTTGTACTTCCTTTTGATTCTGTTTCCAGTCTAGCAACTGTAATTTATACCTGTGAACTCTCTTCTAATGCCCTCATCTTACGTCATCACTGTCCTCCCACACTATACAGACAGGAACAGGTTAAGAGCCAAGAAAGCCACATACAGTAGAACCAGCAGATAACACAAACACAGTATACTTCAACTTAAACTCAAACAGAAATGACAAAGATACTACTCTGCACCGAGTTATTCAAGGTATCTGTTGTGACAATGGAATTCTCTTTTTGAGAAATGTGGAAAGTGATGAAATCAAATGTTGAAACTGATCTCAAACACGTCCATAGGCTAGTTGATAACAAACCAATTGCTGATGATTATATAACAACCATCACCTCAAAAAAGAGAAAGACTATGGCCATCTTACAGGCAATGACATACCGTAGTTTCAAGTAGAGGCATAATGAGATGGTATCACATCAATGTTTGTTCTACCGCATTTTGTGTGCAGTAGGGAATCAACACAATAACTTTCTTGTCTCAGTTCATCGCATGAAGCTTCCCAAGAAGCCCAGAGGAATGTGACCCATGCTGGTTTCCATTTTGGGTTTGATCCTTCAACAACTACTAGTTGTGGTCTGTTTGTAGCAGATGTTTTTTCAGTGTGTGTGTTTTCAATTCCAAAATAAATTATAGTTGGCTATTTTATCCTGCTGACAGAATCTTTTAAAAAATCCTGGTTCCGGTTCGTGATCCGGATCACCACCAGAATTTAATCACTTGTTCCTTGGGTCATTATCAACAAACCCACAAACTTTCGTCCAAAAAATTTGATTAGTTTTTGAGTTATGCTGCTGACAAGCAAACAAACAAACAAATAGACAGACAGACAGACAAACCAACGCGATCGAAAACATTACCTCCTTGGTGGAGGTAATAATAACTTCGGCCATACCATACATTTTGGATCATACTGGCATAGCATAGGTCATTTTGCCACTACAATCATGAGAAGAAACAGGTTAGCCCATAGCTTCAGCTAGTCTAGTTGGCAGAACCATTTAATTTTCACAATGAACATTTGAGAGTAGAAACGTAGCCTAGTAGGCCTAATTGAATAACAAATTGTTAATACTTACAATTATAATAAGAATACGTCTTTAGTACGGAAATCAATTGTGACAATCAATTGTAGACAATCAATTGGGAATTCATAGAAACAAACCATCATCAGGTTACAATCGGATGTGCAGAAATTTGTGCAGCTACTTTGACTGGAATTTCTCTTTGAAGTGGGAACACACAAATGTGCGAATAAGTCAAGCGTTATTATGCAGCCCATCTCCGGGTTAATGGTAGCCAGAAACCAACATGATGGGAGTTAGAAACCAAGGGAATTGAAACGAGGGAGAGAAATCTTCAAGTTGGTCTTCCTTTCTTGCAAGTGACAGTGTTCATTGTTGAGCAAGCTGGTAGACCGACCATGTGTCTTAAAGGCCTGATTTCCATCAGCGTATTCCGGGAAGACAGATGTCCAGGGACATTTCACACGTCTTTAATTTCTCAAGTGCAACAAAAGCAACGTCCTCAGTGTGTGTTCCCCCTCTTCAAACCCTCTTCATGTGGTCTTCGTCCATGGCCATGGGAGCCTTTGATGCTCCCACATTGTTACAACCAACCAGAGGCATCGAACAAGCCTGAAACAAACAACGCTGCCACCTATTAAAACATTTTTACACAGCGATGTAAAAACAAGCCGTATACTATATGGTTAACATGTCACCATGTTCTTCACTGTTTACAAATGTACTGTTTACGTTACTGCAAACAGAGGTCATAAAATAATGTATGCCTACTTTTTTCCGTGTACAGCAAGGTTTTCGGTCGCTACTAGTAGGCCTATAATTTATTTTGAATACTCTTAGACTCCATCTTCATCAAACTTAAATCTGGTTACACTGTCAGCCTCAGAAACAGAGTGCTCCTTTTTTGCCGGCTGCTTGTTGGATTTATTACTACAGACATTACGTCATATGTCACTGTTCAAATTAGGAGACAGCTTATGCCATCAGCAGTGGCACCCACCGGGGCATAAATTACACCCGTGTTTGAGAACATTTAAACTCGTGAGGTCATTAAGAAAGAGACAAAATGATGTGATGTCACCCTTTCGACTAGGTTTTATGGCCTGACACTTGAAATTCTAGGGCAGTCACATCACGATAACTCAACGTCATTAGGGGTGTGACTAACTCCAGGGAAATAGCGCTTAATAGAAGATCCAACAATTCAATTCAGGAAAGTTTTGCTCCAACATAACAACTGTATAATGCGAGGCAGCTGAACAAAGCAGTGTGGATAAGTAAGACATTTACTGAGGAAAGTAGTCCCTCCCCTTCTCACCTTCTGAACCCTAGAAGAGGTTCATAAAAGGGTTGTGAAATATGGAGCATGGGGTTGACAGAGGGGCTTTAGTGCTTGGGTCAGCTGAATCAGGCTGACCCTGAAAAGTGCTGAGCTGCATTTAAAGTGCCTGCCTGCCTGAAGTCAACCCCCATCCCCAACCAACCCATAGCCCTGTCTCACCTCCCTCTTCCCTATACCCTACCTCCTCCACGGCTACTGGGTTACAGGCCCAAGTCAGAGGGTAGGGGACAGAGTCACCGGTGGTGGTGAACAGCAATAACCTTGGGTTTGTGCGGGTGTGTGCATGTGTGTGTACGGTATGTCTATGTATCTTTATATGGCTGTATGTGTGATTGTGTATGTGTGTGTGATTGTGATTGTGATTGTGTGTGTGTGTGTATGTGTGTTTGTGTGAGAGAGTGAGAGACAGAGAGAGAGAATGCGTGTGTATTTGTCTTGAGACAGAGAGAGGCTGGTAAAATAAGAGCGCAATGATAAACAGTTGGTTGGAAGTCGTCTTATATACTCTCACCGTCGTCCCCTCTCCCTCTGCCCTCCTCCATGTTTGTAGTTACCTAAGCAACCCCTCCACCACTCCCACCACGCCGGCCGCCTCCGAGTAACCTCCGAATGGCCCGCCACACATGGAGAGACGCGAAGCCTTCACCACTAGAAGGCATGTAGCAGGAAATCTGTGTGTTTAACCTTACAAGCAGATGGGGATTAACTAACCCCACTGCTCACCCCCACTAGGGACAGATAAATCCCTTTCTCACCTCCTCCAGCAAACTCTCTCTCTCTCTCTCTCTTGCGCTCTACCTCCCTCCTTCTCTCTCTCTTTCTCACTCTCTCTCTCTCTCTCACTCGATCCCTGCTGTCTGACTCCACTCAGGCCCTCCACTTCACCCCAGTTCTGACAGGAGAAGGAGCAAGAGTGTGTGTGCGTGCGTGTCTGTGTGTGTGCGTGTCTGTGTCTGTGTGTGGGGTGCGTTTGTGTGTGTGCATGTTTGTGTTTGTACTGTGTGTGTGTGTGTGTGTGTGTGTGTGTGTGTGTGTGTGTGTGTGTGTGTGTGTGTGTGTGTGTGTGTGTGTGTGTGTGTGTGTGTGTGTGTGTGTGTGTGTGTGTGTGTGTGTGTGTGTCTGTTTATGTATATGTGTATGTACTGTATATGTGTGTGTACTGTACATGTGTGTATGTCGACATTTAAATGTCTGTGCGTGAGTGTCAGGGGGATAGCACATTAAGGGGGAGGTAGGGGTAGGGTGTAGGGAGCATCTCAGTGGCTGTCAAGCATCACACCTTCCCCTAGTACAGCTCACTAAAACCCACCCCCCACCCTCGCCACCTCTCTGCCTCCGCCTGTTTGCTTAGAGGAACTTGTGAACTTCCGGCCGGAGCACAGCACAGGGCAGGCCAACCAGCCAGCCAACCAACCAACGCCCCCACTCGATCTGAATGCAATCAATCTCACCCCACCTACTGTAGCTCACACCAGCAGCCCACGCCAGGCACCCGCACCCCTCCTGCTCCCTGGCGCATGGTGCCGGTGGTAAGTAAACAGACCCGCTCTGACCGACCATGGAGTTTGCTGTCGCTCTCTCTGTCTCACTCTCTCTGTCCTTCCCTTTCTTTCTTTCTCTCTCTCTCTCACACTCTCTCTCTCTCTTTGTCCTTCCCCCTCTTTCTCTCTCTCTTTCTCTCTCTCTCTCACACTCTCTCTCTCTCTTTGTCCTTCCCTCTCTTTCTCTCTCTCTCTTACTTCATCCTCTTTTATGTGGAGAGATTTTTTGAGAGGTGTGCTAGTAAAGTGCGCGCTAAAATGGGTCACTGCAATGTGCCGATGTGAATTTCCGACTTAAAACTTCAGGTCCCTGCACGCAGAGCACACAAAAAGAACCGTCTGAGTGAGCAAGCCTGAACCCCCACCCACCCCACCCCTCCTTCCCACTTTTCTTGGCCAGTGTGGTGTTCCTCTAAAATGTCAGCGGCACAATATTTACAGGTCAGGTACATTAACCGTTTCTTTGGATATCTGTGTGAAATGTGCCGTTGAGAAACGCTTCCGTCCACCCTGGTTAGGAACCCTCACAGCCTCCTTCCTTCCCGAGTCCGGTCCTCGTATAAACAGCTGGGTCATCCCCCGAGAGTCTGACTGTCTGCTGCCACCCATTCTCAACTTTGAACTCTGTAGCACCCCCCCACACACACACAAACAAGGGCCTTTCATCAGGTTTGAATATTGTCACCCTGGACTGCCTCAGGGCAAGCTTGTCATATTACCCTCTGAGCAACCTCTCCCTCTTTTCCTTCATTCCCCCTCTCCCTCTCTCTCACACAAACACACACACATGCACACACGCACATACACACCAGTGGACCTCTGGACTCTTTTGCTCAGCTGCATTCTCACTCTCTGTGGTGTTTACACTTTCTCCATTTCCCTCCTTCAGTGGGACAACAATAATCACGCTCAGATGGTTTGTCTGGGGAGGGGAGGGAGAGAGGGTGCCAAGCCCCAAACAAACATGCTTTGAGGCTCCAGTTGGTTGGGGGAGCAAAGGAGGGGAGGAGGAGCTGGTGGTGGCGGTGGTGGTATCATAACTAATGGCAACCCTACTCAACCCCAAACACCCACCCCTAAGTCAAGCAGGAGGCCTAATGGAGTCCAGTTGTGGCGTGTGTCCCCCTGTTTGTTTCTTTCCTCTTGACATATTTACCTAAACACCTCCGGGAAGTTCATATCTCCTTTCATTTATACCATTTCTTAATGATGTTTACCAAAATCTCCTCTCCTTACACCTTTTTGGAGAGTATTTGCACTTTTTTCGAGGAGAGAGGCGTGGGAGAGTGAGAGGGGTGATGGAGCAGGGTCACACAGACGTACCCAGACCTGTAATTCTTGATAGCAAGATAGGAGACAAAAGGGCATTTCCTGTAAACCCGCATCAGAGAGAGGGAGGTATGATAACAAAAAACATATTATCTGATGATGATACTGAAGAGCACTATGGGCTGTTTACAACCCAGCCATGCTGGGACCTGACTTGTAGGAACCATTATATTTTTTGAAGCATCTGCCTCTTCTGCTGTCTGTTGTTGTGTTCACCCATTACTTAGAGTTATTATTTTACAGGCAGTACATAAAAACGAGCGGCACGCTCTTTGTGACAGTTATACAAAATCCCTTTTATCATTCCACAATAATGACGGGAAAATAGGTTGATTATGATCATAATTGAAAGTTTCATCCAATACCAATGGACAAAAAATTCAATTCCATGAAATTTCTGAAAAGTCTTCTTAACCTGTACAGTCAAAGGGTCGACACGGCACACCGTACACGCTCAGTGACCACTTGACCATGACTTGACAGGAAATCCTTAAAATATTTAGAATATTTTACACAATGTATTTAATAGTCACTATAGCATCGATAGGGCACCTGAGGCCACACACAAACACCCATCACCAGATTTCACCATTCCACTGCTGATAGCCATCTCCTGAACTTTCTGTCACTGTGGTGATAGCATCTTGATGGTGCAAGGCGAGGTTATCTCTGCCAAGGGTCTCGTGGTGTTTTGGAGGCAAATGGAAAAATACCTGCTGCAACCTGCTGTAAAATGTTGGATAAAAACGTTTTTGAATGCCTGGTAAAGGCGGATGTGGTGTCGCGTCACAAACATTCGCTTTTACCTGTCGTTCAAAAACTGTATTACAGGCCAAACTGCTAAGTTTCTGAACAAACAATCCACCTACGCCTTATGAGTGGTAGCGTACTGTAATGAAGAAATTAAAAACAACATATGTTCTGCCTGCAAGTCAAAACGGTTGGGCCCAATGTCAAAAAAAAGTTTAAGTGAGCGCAAGTGACTGGAGAAGTCGCAAATAATGAAATGTTACAAGTCTTCCTGGCATGAATTTCGCTTTCACAAGCTTTCCACACTTGCTACCTACCACCTAGTGACACAGATGGTGCAGGTTGTAGGGAAACCCTAGACAAAGACTTGCAGTCCACTGCTGCGGCTGAGAAAGTAATGAATAATGATTACGATGAATCAAATATAAAACAACTCAATTAGCCGTTTTGGAAAGGACACTGACCCACCCGTATGTCGAGTCCGTCTGCTGAAATGTCTGACTAAGCGCGTGGAACACCGCGGGACTGTGTGCTCAAGACAGATGACTGCTGGCAATGATGGAAAGATAGGTGCACTGTGTAATTAAAAATAATATGTTAGATTTTCTTTGCTTTACTGTTTAAACATTTCACCGCTCTGATGACAGCTGTGGGCTGGTGTCCCAATACATGGTATATTTGGTCAAGTGCAGATCAAACTCTCGGTGAACCCTGGACGCAATTGGTAGTGCAGGAATGCCTGGGACCAGGCCACTATATACAGCAAAGCTTAAAGTGTTGCAACGTCGGAAATTATGACCTGCAGAAAACAATGAAAATCCTATTCCAGTGCATACTCCATATGTGCTGAACACATTCTTTTTTTCCTGTGTATTCCACAACTCAATTCATCATCTCCTCTCTCTCTCTCTCTCTCTCTCTCTCTCTCTCTCTCTCTCTCTCTCTCTCTCTCTCTCTCTCTCTCTCTCCCTCTTTCCACAAACTCCACTTTTGTTTGGCCTACACTGAAAAGCAGGAACAGCCACCCAAGATTGATAGTGCTCGGCTAAGCACTTTCATGGGTCCCATCACGGTGTGCTCAGGTCATCCTCATCAGCAGAGGAGTTCAGTTTTTGTCTCTGCGTAGCCTTCTGGAAAGCCACCAATTTTCAGACACATGTCAAAGTTTACCCCCGAAGCTGATTATCATACCTTGGACATTTTCTCTTCCTGAAAAACATATGGTTTGCATTGAAAATTCAGAGATATTGTGCTGCATATCGCCGACTTGAATCTCTGAGAGTTCGGAGTTTGACCTTTGAAGCACTCTACTGGAGAGGAGCAAACACAAGTGTCTCTTTCTCTCTCCCATATGTCAAGTACAGAATATAAAAAGCATAATCTCAACTTGTGCACTGCAATCATACTTATAACATACATTAGATGACACCAGAAAATGCTAGGGATATCATGAGTTGAACTGAATATCAGGTTACGTTACACTCTGAGCAGCCAGCTGCAGCCTACGGTAAGGGTGCATACCAACTCCCCCCATCGCCCCATCTCCACTCTCAAATTTCATACAGTACACCTGTGTGGATTACTATTACTGAGCCTGCAGTGTAGAAGAAGTCTCGCACCACGAACACACTGAAAACACCCTGTACTGAGACAGACAGATTAGTCGCTGGACGGATGGTTCATGAACTTTGGCAGACATACAACAACCCAGTCATGCTCCCACCCAGCCTCGCTGCCACGCACGCACGCATGCATACAGGCGCACATGCACTCGCACGCACGCACGCACGCACACACACACACATACACACACCACAGAGAGAGAGAGAGGCTTGCCTCATTCCTTGCCAGTGCGCTGGGTCTGGGTGGCTCTCTGAAGTGGTGAGAGGGGATGGAGACCATATGGAGGAGATGCTCAATCATCATGCCAAATCAGACATGATTAGGCAAGACCAGAGAAGATAATGCCGCTACAAGGCCAGCCATAACAGAGAATATGTCTTTTTGGCCTTTCATGTCATGCCTCTCTGACTGTCTGACTGAGGTTTTCATGTTGTGTAGAAGTTGGCTATGGTTATAGGCTTGCATTACTTTTGATGCCATCTGAAAAGGAAACAAAAAATATCATGAAGTTCTCTTACGGTTTTACAGTAACATTGCTCTAAACATCATAGAAAAAGTAATATCAAAAACTGGAGCAGGAAATTAAGAGACGTTTGAGTGAAGGTCTGTGGCTTGGAGATGTGGTAATGTCTGTGAACAAAACCGCTTGGCTTTTTGGGGGGGAGGAGCTTGCCTTTTTTCTTCAACATCCTTAACTAAATATTGTGATATCTAACATCAGTGAAAGATACAGAATAACCAGAGCATCTTGCCTAAAAGAACATCCCCATGCTGAGCAAAGGTCTGTCTCTTTCCTCTTGTGGCTTGCCGGGACTCAAACCTTCGGGGAGATCTACCTGGGGCTCTGATTGCTACACCAAAGAGCCAGGCTCATTGGCATGACAGTCAGAGCACACCCACAACCCTAGGGATGGCTGCCTTCCCCTTCAGGAAACGGACCCGTACGCTTCACACACTCTTGTCCCTCACGTACCACCCACCATACTTCTCCCATTCCAGGATGCCCCACAATCCATGCTGAAGTCTCTCGTTCCAGGGTTATCCATCCTGGGGTCCTTTGTATGGCTAACACAGCTGGGTGCGCCTCCGATGACCTTATGGCTGGTTATTCCACTTCTGACACTATTTATAGCGAAGGGGAGTAGAGTTGCTAAATTTTGGAAATAAACTACATTTACACACTGGACCTTGAACAGAATAAATGATGAGCCATTGCTTCACTTTGTTGGGTATGAATTATAGCCAAACTAATAAACTGTATTTCAGGTGAAACTAGATATGATGAAAATGCAGGACCTAGAGACTCTTTGGTGGAACTGTAGTCACACTTGCCAAAAGAGATTCATTTCTTTGTTACAGTAAATGAGTTAACAAAACAGAATAATTCTAATGGCAGTTGTGCAACATTTAGTACCTTTGAAATATTTATGAATGAATAAATTGTCAAGAACATGAAGCATGCTGATTCAGTAAATAGGTTTCTTTTGTAGAGAGATGAAAGGCAATGAGGAAGAACATTAAAAGACTGT